>NW_024084323.1:0-1794 GCF_003009895.1 Hyaena hyaena | reverse complement strand
AGCTGGCAGTCAGCACAGAGCCCGACGCGGGGCTCGAACCCACAAACCGCGAGATCATGACCTAAGCGAAAGTCGGACGCTTAACCGACTAAGCCACCCAGGTGCCCCTGAAGCTTGCAATTCTTAAAGACATCTCTGCCATTCACTTTGCTAGACAAGTGTTAGTAATGATTCAGTATCTGTTTGCAAAAATTAAGCTTAAGCAACTTACCTCTATGTGAAATTAGTTTAAACTAGCTAGATTACTAGCATAATGGTTCTTTCATCTGAATCATTAAAGCAATACAGGTAGGTGATCAGATAGTAGCCCAAGGTCTTCTTCTCTACAGTGAGGTTTGTTTGGTCCTATCACAAAATCTACAATTCACTTGCCTGGGTTCAACCCTGAAGGGGTTGTCCATGAGTTCTACCCAAGAGGACGCTAATTATGTTGTAACCATCGTTTTTTTTAGGATATCATAACTTTGCATGCTTCTCTCAACTGCAACTATTAATCATGGAATATATATTATAACTATATTTTAACAAATGTATAAATTTGATAATTCCTAGAGCTCTCTTCTTCCTCATCTATACTGTGTGTTTAACTCTATGGCAGTACAAGCTTATCTTTGCCTCATTCATGGCACTGAATGTTGCCCCTGGCTAAGATCCTGGACCAAAATGAAGTAACCTTCAAAGTATGGAAGAATACTTTATACAGGATGCATATTCTTTATTCTGAAAAAAGTTAGTTTAAAGCATTCTAAGGGTATTAGAAAATATTAAAATTCATAATGCTTATTAAAAAACTCGAGATTTTTATAGCCCTGGTGACTTAGGTTGTTAGATGCACCAGAGGAATTTTTCTCTTTCTTTTTTTTTTTTTCATCTGTCATTAATTGGTGCTGCTTTTACACAGAACTGTCTTCCTCTGGAGTCACCACCTGCAGGAACTTATTATAGATTCTTCAGTTCCATTATTAATATTTGTGCTTCTGCATCTAGATACCACCCTACTGTCATCCACTTTATGTGACACATGGTGATTAGACTTGCTACCATCAAATGCTGCAAAATAAAATAGAGATCCCATTCATCTAAAGTTAATACAATTTGGCAACTCTCCAACATGGGTTGGAGAATTGTAACTTCCCAAATTTAGTGTAGCTGACAGTTTAGAAATCCAATAGTTAATAAATTATGGAAATAGTAAAAAAATTAATGCATATGTGGGGTACAAAAGTTAAACCTTTAAATATAAAACTGATAACAGTAAAACTGTGACTTTAGTCTGTTTTATGAAAACAATTCCCATTATATTTTATTTATTTACTCACTTACTTATATTTGAGATTGAGAGAGCAGATATGCACGCAGGGGGAGAGGCAGAGACAGAGAGAATCCCAAGCATGGAGCCCGATTCGGGGCTCAATGACCCTGGGAACATGATCTGAGCCACAATCTAGAGTCAGACGCTCAACAAAATACGCCACCCATGCACTTCCAATTTCCGTTAGAAAAGCATGGAAGTATTACAGAAGGCTACTGAATAAAAAGTCTTTGTGTTTTACATTGTTTAGCATTGTTACAGAGTCACATCAAGTATATATATTTACCAAATATTTTCAAATATTTTCCAAGCACTCATTTTGAAAAGCTGAGCTATTTCCAAAGCCACCCTGAGAAAAATGTCTATATATTTGATGATACATATTAAATTCAACAAATCCTTTATTTATTTATTTTTTTTTTTACAAATAGTTTATTGTCATATTAGTTTCCACATAACACTCAGTGCTCATCCCCACAAGT
>NW_024084322.1:0-1794 GCF_003009895.1 Hyaena hyaena | reverse complement strand
AAATATTTTATCTTCAACTCTCAGGCATGAGGTCACTAAAATGTGTGCTGGAGGGAATTATACACTATCTTTCAGTAGGTACTGTCTGAAAGAGAGAAGTCCTATATGTATTACAATTGTAAGACATGGGGATAAATTCACAAAAGACAGATACCATTTTCTCATGAAAGGAAAACATCCCTATTCGTGGGTCCTCTTGGTGCCTGTGGCAACTACTTGAATGCTGTTTTCAGTAAATTAGATCCAATGGGGGCAATAATGCTAGGTTCTCACGCTCAATGGCCATGAGGAGATGGAGGTGGGAAATGCCAAGACAAGCGAGTTTATGCAAGAATTCAGAGATGAGGTAGGGAGACCTAACTGAACTGATCTATGAGAAGCAGTTCAGGTAGAGGGAGAAATTCCAATAAAGACGACCAAGAATTTTCCTCCTGTGTAGACTCAAAAGAAACAGGATAGATCCTATTTAGACTGGAGGTTTTCATGTGGGATGACTGCCCCTCAATGCATGGGTTATTCCTGACTACTGGGGCAGGGGGAAGGTTTCCAGATCCCACTCTCAGAATCTGGTGCATGCCAATTTAAAGAAGTCTACTATCTCTGTGGTCATGCCCTGTCTGTCTGTCTTTCTCCTGGGGGTACAAGTTTTGCATTTTATTTTTTTCCAGTAAAACATACTATTTTGTTTTGGATTCACCTAGTATACTTTTGTGCTATTTTTTGTTTTTACCTGAGTATATAGTATATATGTTCTTTTTCTTTTTTTTTAATAGTTTATTGTCAAGTTGGTTTCCATATAACATCCAGTGCTCATCCCCACGAGTCCCCTCCTCCATGCCCATCACCCCCATCCCCCTTTCCCCCACCCCATCAGTCCTCAATTTGTTCTCAACATTCAAGAGTCTCTCATGATTTGCCTCCCTCCCTATCCCCCCCCCAGTTCTGTTCTCAAAACAGAAGTAAAAGTAGTGAGTTATTATTACTGACTCAATACATTTTGTTGAAGGAGGACATTAAAACAGTTGAACATTTTAATAAAATTTTAAATTGAGACCTTGCAATACGAGAGAGAAGAATGTCAAAAATGAGGAGTTGGTAAGAGTTGGCTGCTGAGTTTTACTGTAATTTGGCTTTGAAGGCTTTGTGTTCATTGGGTGAGGTGAGCACAATATATTCGCTTAATGCTTACTACAGAAGAGTGGACCTCTGGGAGCCAAACCTTCATCTGCACAGGGACCTGGAATTTCACCACCATGAGGAATTTTCAAGGACTAGGAAGTATCTTTTATTTATTTTCACATCTAGGTAATGACCACATCATTGAGCTCTGCCCTCCAAGATATGAAGAAAATTCCAGAAGATACTGGAGAGATGAATGGCGATAACTAGCCAAATTGTATAGTCCCTTCCTCTCTTAAGCTGAACAATTTTCTTTTTTTCTTAAATAGCTTATTGTCAAGTTGGTTTCCATATAACACCCAGTGCTCATCCCCACAAGTGCCCTCCTCCATACTCTTCACCCCCTTTCCCTCTCTCCCACCCCCATCAGCCCTTAGTTTGTTCCCAGCATTCAAGAGTCTCTCATGGTTTGCCTCCCTCACTCTCCACAACTATTTCTCCCCTTCTTCTCCCCCATGGTCCTCCGTTAAGTCCCTCCTAGTCCACATATATGTGCAAATATATGGTATCTCTCCTTTTGTGCTTGACTAATTTCTTTTTTTTTTTAATTTTTTAATGTTTTTTATTTTATTTCTAGGAGAGAGAGAGAGAGACAGCGTGAGCAGGGGAGGGTCA
>NW_024084321.1:0-1795 GCF_003009895.1 Hyaena hyaena | reverse complement strand
ATTACTTATTTTGCAATTTGTAAACTTGTTCCTCTTAGCTCTCGTAGTTTTTCATCTTGATTGTTCTGGATTTTCCAGAAAGATACTCATATTTTCATATGATCATAACTTTTCCCCCTTCCTTTCTAATATTAACACCTAATACATCTATTTTCTGATTCACTGCTAGACTAGAATTTTGACAAAAATGTTAAACAATAGTCGTGGTAGGGGGAATCCCCGTTGTTGCCCTGATCTTCCTATGAAGTGTTCAACACTAAGTCCTATGTTGGCCATATTGAGAAATGTGGTGAATCTACTCTTTTCACTTCATCTAGGAATGTTCTCAGTGAGGTCAGCAAGTAAGTCTATGGCTTGCAAAGTGTATTGACATGCCCTGATCCACGTAGGAGTTCAAAGTAGTACCCATCTCTTTCTCCACTTGGCTCACAAACTTTGTGAATGTGTCTTGAAGTCACAACCCGTGCATCTACCACCATCTAGTGACAAGAGCCTCCAGTTGCAGATTTTGTTCTTGAAAAGTGAAAGGAACCTCTTTAGTTCCATCGAACAAATTATTCCTACACAAGCAGAAGGTGAGAATTCCATTGCTTCTCTGATGACATCCTTCACCTAGAAAATGTGGATAACAGCATCTCCAACACCCGATTGGTGATTAAGTGAGTAAATATATGTACTTGTGCCCAGCACAAAACAAGATGCTCCATTGTTTATTATGATTTACTCCACTAACAGGGGCTCATGGTAAAAATTCATGAAGCAGACACGGTTTGAGAAGGGGCCATGAAGGACATATAGAATGAATTGAAAGTTAAATCCTCACACAAACAAGCTGTCCACCTGGGGCCTGACACGAGAGTCATTCAGGAGGACGGGCTGAAGGAGTGAGTGAATATGACTGCAGCAGAAATTTGGGCAGAGCTGCACACCTGTTAGATCTTATATGGACAGTCCCCTCCCACATCAATAATGAGGCAAGCACAAGATGACATCAACATTCAGGAGCAGGAGGTGCTGTTACCAAGACCAGATCTTTTTCCAGCTGAGGAGGCTCCTCAGGGCCCCTTTCATGTCCTTATTCCTAAGACTATAAATGAAGGGGTTGAGCATGGGAGCCACCACTGCATACAGCACAGTGGCCACTGAATCCTCAGATGTGTAAGAAGAAGAAGGACGCAGATACACCCCAAATAAAGTTCCATAGAACAATGATACCACAACAAGGTGGGAACTACACGTGGAAAAGGCTTTAAGCTTGCTCTGGGAAGAATGAAGTCTTAGGATGGCTGAGAAAATGTGCATATAGGAGATAGAAATAAAGAGGAAAGGAGCGACAAAAAGAAAGCTCCCAAGTATGTAAACAACCAACTCACTGACATGGATATTTGAACAGGAAAGCTTTAGCAATGCGTAGAGTTCACAGAAAATGTGGTGGATTCTGACACTTGCACAGAATGAAAGTGTATCCATCAAGAGGGTGTGGATCAAAGGATAGATGTTTGTGATAATCAGAGCCAGAGACAACAATGTGATACAGAATTTGGGGCTCATGGTGATGGTATAGTGAAGAGTGTGACATATGGCTACAAATCTGTCATATGCCATCACGGCCAAGAGGACGTTGTCCAGTTCTAGAAACAAGATTAGGAAATACATCTGAGTAAGGCAGCCAGTGTAGGAGATGGACTGGCTCTGGGTTTGGATGTTGATCAGCATCTTTGGTATAGTGACAGAGGTGAAGCAGATGTCAACCCAGGACAGGTTGGCTACAAAGAAGTACATGGGGGTGTGGAGA
>NW_024084320.1:0-1795 GCF_003009895.1 Hyaena hyaena | reverse complement strand
TCCCCTCAAATGTTACTGCAGTGGGAGAACATAACACGCTCCAGTAGGGGCTCTTTTATTTTGGAATTAAATCCCATGTTGTATTAGACTCTTCATCCTTTGCATAAATAAAATAAAATCCAGGTCTTTTGGATTTATATGGCTTGGGTTTCTAGTAATTTCTAGATCAGATTTCATGAGGACATGGTTTTCATATTTAGAGATTTATGAGTTAACTCAGCCTCAAGTGAATAATAAAGTAGTATAGTCTTTGTCTCTTGATAGGTCTACAGTGAGAAAGTCTTTGCATATAATTGTTGGGGGAATCCATCCCATTTTCCAGTTGTTTAAATAATATACCCATAGGGTTATTATTACCAGAAAATAACACGCGAGAAGATTGTCCATACCTGTGCTATTGTGACAATTTTTCAGAAGTTTACCTCACGTTGTCTAGTTTAAGCAACCCACAAACATTTAAAGACAATCAGAACTAGAATTTAACTTCCATAAAGATGCATTATTGAAACATACTTTTTCCTCTCTAAAAACCCACATTTCCAGAGATTTCCAAATGAAGACTACTTCATTTTTAAACAAGTCTAGTTACATAAGTTCAGCAAGAATAGTGATGGATCATATATATCTTTGAGATTTTGCTTTGCTAAGAACTTTTCTTTTTATATAGTATATTGCCAAGTTGGTTTCCATATAACACGCAGGGCTCATCCCAACAAGTGCCCTCCTCCATTCCCATCACCCTTTTCCCCTCTCCTCCTCTCCCCATCAACCCTCAATTTGTTCTCAGTATTTATGAATCTCTTATGGATTGCCTCCCTCCCTCTGCTTAACTGTTTTTTCCCGTTTCCCTCTCCCAGGTCCTCTGTTAAGTTCCTCCTAATCCACTTATATGCACAAACATATGGTATCTGTCCTTCTCTGCCTGACTTGTTTCACTTGGCATAACACCCTCTAGGTCCATCCATGTTGCTTCTCGTGGCTAGATTTCATTCTTTCTCATTGCCATGTAGTATTCCATTGTATAGATAAACCACATCTTCTACATCCATTCGTCAGCTGATGGACACTTAGGCTCTTTCCAACTTTTGGCTATTGTTGAGAGTGCTGCTGGGAACATTGGGGTCCATGTGCCCCTATGCATCAACACTCCTGTATCCTACTAGGGTGTTCTTTAACCTCCATGTTTTTGGAAGTTTTCCAGACTTTTTTCCTGTGATTGATTCAAGTTTCATAGCATTGTGATCTGAAAGCGTGCATGGGATGATCTCAATTCTTTTACATTTACGGAGGACTGCTTTATGGCCCAGCATGTGACCTATCTTGGAGAATGTGCCATGCGCATTGGAGAAGAAAGTGAATTCCATGGCCTCAGGATGTAGAGTTCTCAATATATGTGTCAAATTCATCTGTTCCAATATGTCGTTCAACTCCATTGTTTCTTTTGTGGTTTTCTGTCTGGTTGAGGTACCTATTGCTGTAAGTGGAGTTGAAAGTCCCCTGCTATTAGCACATTCTTCTCCATTAAAGTGTTTCTGTTTGTGACTCACTGTTTTATGTATTTGGGTGCTTCCGTATTCGGTGCAGTAGACATTTATAATTGTGACCTCTTTCTGATGGATAGACCCTGTACTTATTATATAATGCCTTTCTCCATCCCTTGTTACTGCCTTTCCTTTAACGTTCAGTTTGTCTGATATAATTATGGCTACTCCGGCATTCTTTGACTTCCAGTAGCATGAAAGATATTTCTCTATTCCCTTACTTTCAATCTGAAGGTGTCCTCAGGTCTAAAATG
>NW_024084319.1:0-1800 GCF_003009895.1 Hyaena hyaena | reverse complement strand
AGAAGAATAGTTAGTTAATAAATCTGTATTGATTTTGCTTGAGGGAAAGGTTATTTCTTAATGTTTTTTTAAAATTTATTTTTGAGAGAGAGAGAAAGAGAAAGAATAGGGGATGGGCAAAGAGAGAGGGAGACACAGAATCCGAGGCAGGCTCCAGGCTCTGAGCTGTCAGCACAGAGGCCGATGCGGGACTCGAACTCACGAACTGCAAGATTATGACCCGAGCCGAAGTCGGATGCTTAAGCGACTTTTCAGATCTAGTTTATTCTTTATATCATTCCCACTCAGGGTCAGTCTGACCTAAATTAGGGCTTTGGGAAGTCTGCCTACCCAAACTAGATACTTGATATATAATTTGATGTAGAAAGTACATAGGGCATGCTGCTAAGCATTTTTTAGCTGCTATTCTGGTCCTACCTTGCACCTAATCCTGTTTTTCATTCTTTTCTTGTCCCCCTTAAATGTCATTGTGTCACATGCTATGTTCTGTATAAGTTACCTTAAGTTCTTTCAGGTTCAGGGTGGAAATCTAAGAACACACTTGAGGGGGAATAACGAGAAATCCTCAGTGGTTAGCTTTGTTCAGAGTATCACTTCTTTTATAGAAGAAGCAAAGTAAAAGTCCCTATGCATTCTCAGGACCAGAGAGAGCACATGTGATATATGCTTGTGGGGATACCTTGTAGTGGACAAAAAATGATACTTTAATCAAGAAGATCTTGCATATGGATTGGTAGTCTTTTATAACAGAAGTTGGTAAAGATACAGAGTTGTGTGTGAGTCCAGGTGTCGCTCGGTTTGGTGTTGGGCAAAGTGGTGGTGGTGCGGTGTTGAGGTATAGAGTAGGAGTGATTGGTAAGGGTCGGGAGGAATTCGTTTCTCTCAGCTGCGGTGATGTACTTGTGTACTTCTGTCGAGACTCCTACTTGCAGAGCAAAAAGTTCATTCCCGTGTGTCACCTTTGAAAAGCGTGTGAAGATGGCTGCGGGTGGTCTGGAGTCAGAGACTGGGCCCCTCAGTCATGTCTAGAGGCCATCTGGATTCCCTTCCCAGGCAAAGGGGAGACGCAGAGCTCTAATTTGGACTGAAGCTCTGATACAGGGGAGAAGGTCTTGCCCTGAGCCAGGGATTTGGACCAAAAAGGGAACTAAAAACAGCTGGGCTGAGGCAAGACTAGGAATTGTTGAGAGGCTAAATGAAGTGACAAATCCATGGCGTGGGGGAAGTAGTTGGCAGAAAGCTGAAAACAGCTCTGAGGCCAAAGGGCTTCACTCTGGGGCTGTGAGCCCTAGTAGAGAGGGAGGAGAAACATTCTCTGAGGTAACGATTCAGATACAGCCAGGAAGCTGTTTATAAGATTCGTGAAGGCTCTCCCATGGAGGCTGAGGAGGAAGAAGCTGAGGGCTCTGAAGCATTTAGAAAAGAGGGGGTGGATGTCTGTCCCTCAGCCCTGTGTGATTTTTGTCCTGAAAAATCTATGGTGCATAGATTTTTGCCCAGCCAGTGACTCTCATCTCCCCTCTTTTACACCCTTAGGTCATTCAAAATTAGTGGGACACACACAGTACTAGGGAAACTTCTGCATCTGGGGAGATAGGACAGCCTAGCCAAGCACAAAAAGTCCACATGAATCTAGCCATGCAAGTGGGCATTTAACCACTACCGGCTAGAGAGAAGTGTGCACAAAGGGAGGTCTTGTTGGTGGAGTAGCCTTTGTGTTAGGAGCCAAGTGTAGTTCAGCTGCAAAGTTTTGACCGAGACAATGAATGTTGGGCAACGTTCTGAATCCTAGTTCAAACT
>NW_024084318.1:0-1801 GCF_003009895.1 Hyaena hyaena | reverse complement strand
CACAGGAAAGATGGCCCTGCTGTCACAGAGCACATAAGGCTTGGCCTAAGAGTGTGAGGAGCACATAATCCACGCATAGGATGTATGTTACAGGATCTCGGCACTGCACAAAGTGGCCATTCAAAACCTCATGTGCCATAGCAGTGGTTCCAAATGTTTGAGCAGCAGCCTGGAACATGGACCCACTAGCCCAGAATCCCTGCTGCCTCTATCCCCTGATGGGAAGAGCAGAGAAAAGAGCCAAGGCCAGAAGTTTTCCCTCTCTGTCAGAAGGAAATATGCAGATCTCGGCCGACAGGGAGGTTTCCCTTTAGTGTTTTCGTTTGCTCTGTCCACACTTGTTTCTTCCTCATTAGAAATGACCTTGCCAGGAAATCCTCGTTCTAATCTTTGTCCCATTCTCTAGATAGAGAAGTCAGTGCTATAAGGAAGCACTATGGCCTTCCCCACTTCCAGTCCAGTGAGTATCTATTTCTTTTTGCCAAGTCGTTTCTCCCTGGGTGTCATTCAGAGCCAGTGTTTCCAAGAAGTAGCCTTTCTTTTCAGGTGGAAAATCTGGCCAAGTTCTTATGTCTCTGGCATCGGTTGGGACAAAGGACCCCCTCATTATTTGTCTTTCAGAACTATGTTGACAATGGGAGGCATAGGGCCCTTGAAGGTGCCCAGCAGAATGTCCATGTAGAGGCAATGCCAGGGTTTGGAAGGAGCTGGCCTCATTTCTCGTGGAAGGAAAAAGTAGATCAGACATTTCACTCACAGTTTTAGCCTAATATCCTCTGTCATGTTGAACCTTGGCCTTACTTCTAGCCCTTGCCATTCATGTTATATTTTCACAGGCAGGTCATGGGTCACAACCAGGAGGAACTGGTCAGTCAGCCCCACAGCGAACATCCAGGATTAGTGATGAACTCCCACTCTGGTCCTGTGCTATGTGAAAGGAGTCAGTTACTTTATCCCAGAGAAGAGTGACCGTCCTGTCCAGGAGCACCTGTTGCTTGACTGGCCCTGGCAATCTCTGGGAAGGGTAGCCAGCTCGCCTTGCTCCCCTGGCTGATTCAAATGTCTGCGCCTTTTAAGGCAGAAGGATTAGACATGCTCAGTATTCTGCAGGACAATTTGGACCCAAAAAGCCCTTACAAGGAAGACTTCACCATGACTTGGTTATACTACCTAAAGCACCAGTGGAAGCACTAGGCAGCTACCAATGAATCACCGCACTTGCTATGCAAAGGTTTAGGGCTTACAAAGCAGCCCAGACCTGGATCCCCCTTCTCTTTCTGAAAGAAGCGTGTGGGCCTCATGCTATCTAGGCTCCAAGGTGTAGGCAATGGAAGTTTCCCTTCATCCCTGCCCACAAATTGTTTCTTATTACAGACTTTAAGCTTCTCAGGAGACTGTGCTAGGCACATCTTTCTCAGCTTCATCCTGCTTTCCTTTGTAACAAAGCACTTTAGTCCTCCTTCTTTTTCAATCCTTTTCCCCACCCAACCTCCCGTTTTTTTTCAAAGGAAGATCTTTGTGGCGTCCATTCAGAGTCACTGTCTCAGAGCATTATCCTCCAGTTTAAACTGTGGAGAGGTGGGGCCCCTGGGTGGCTTTGTCGGTTAAGCGTCCGACTTTCACTCAGGTCATGATCTCACAGTTCGTGGGTTCGAGCCCCACGTCAGGCTCTGTCAGGCCTGCCAGCTCAAAGCCTGGATGGAGCCTGTTTCAAAGTCTGTAACTCCCTCTCTCTCTGACCCTCCTCTCCTCAAACTAGCTCTCTCTCTCTCTCCTAGAAATAAATAAAACATTAAAAAAA
>NW_024084317.1:0-1801 GCF_003009895.1 Hyaena hyaena | reverse complement strand
AAGAACCATCAATGACTGCAGCAACCTCTTACTCAACACGTCTCTGGAGGCAAGGGAAACTAAAGCAAAAATGAACTATTGGGATGTCATCAAAATAAAAAGCTTCTGCACAGCAAAGGAAACAATCAGCAAAACTAAAAGGCAATCGACAGAATGGGAGAAGATATCTGCAAAGACATATCAGATAAAGAATCCGTAACCAAAATCTAAAGAACTTATCAAACTCAACACCCAAAAAACAAATAATCCAGTGAAGAAATGGGCTAAAGACATGAACAGACACTTCTCCAAAGACATCAAGATGGCCAACCAACACACAAAAGGATGCTCAACGTCACTCATCATCAGGGAAATATAAATCAAAACCATAGTGAAATATCACCTCACACCTGTCATACCTATCAGAATGGCTAACATTAACAACTCAGGCAAAAACAGATGTTGGCAAGGATGCAGAGAAAGAGGATATCTTTTGCACTGCTGGTGGGAATGCAAACTGGTGTAGCCATTCTGGAAAATAGTATAGAGGTTCCTCAAAAAGTTAAAAGTAGAACTACCTTACGACCCAGCAATTACACTACTAGCTATTTATCCAAGGGATACAGATGTGCTGTTGCGAAGGGACACATGCACCCCAACGTTTATAGCAGCACTATCGACAATACCCAAAGTATGGAAAGAGCCCAAATGTCCATCCATGGATGAATGGATAAAGAAGATGTGGTATATACATACAATGGAGTATTACTCGGCAATCAAAAAGAATGAAATCTTGCCATTTGCTACTACGTGGATGGAACTAGAGGGTATTATGCTAAGTGAAATTAGTCAGAGAAAGACAAATATATGACTTCACTCATATGAGGACTTTAAGATACAAAACAGATGAACATAAGGGAAGGGAAGCAAAAATAATATAAAAGCAAGGAGGGAGACAAAAACTTAAGAGACTCTTAAATATGGTGAACACAGGGTTACTGGAGGGGTTGTGGGAGAGGGGATGGGCTAAGGGACATTAAGGAATCAACTCTTGAAATCATTGTTGCACTATATGCTAACTAACTCGGATGTAATTTAAAAAATTAATAAAAAAGGGAAAAAAAGAGCTTAGATATAAACCTATGCATATGTAGTTAATTACTATTTGACTAGAGAGTCAAGTGTATTCAAAGTAGAAAAGACCATCTCTGCAATAAATGGTGCTGGAAAAGTTGGATATTCACATGTAAAATAATGAAACTATACTCTCATCTTCCACCACTCATAAACGTTAGCTCAAAATAAAGACTTAAATGTAAGAAGTGAAACTGTAAAACTCTTAGAATGTAGGCGAAAATTCTTGACATGGATCTTGGCAACGATTTTTGGATAGGTTACTAAAAGCACAAGAAACAACAACAACAGAAAATTAGAGAGTTACTGGAGGGGTTGTGGGAGGAGGGGATGGGCTACTACCTTAAGGGGCATTAAGGAATCTACTCCTGAAATCACTGTTGCACTATATGTTAACTAACTTGGATGTAAATTTAAAAAATAAATTAAGTTTTTTTAAAAAATATTTTTATTTATTTCTAGGAGAGAGAGAGAGACAGCATGAGCAGGGGAAGGTCAGAGAGACAGGGAGATACAGACTCTGAAATAGGCTCCAGGCTCTCAGCTGGCAGTCAGCACAGAGCCCGACGCGGGGCTTGAACCCACGAACGGCGAGATCATGACCTAAGCAAAAGTCGGACGCTTAACCGACTAAGCCACCCAGGCGCCCCTAAAAAATAAATTAAATTTTAAAAAAGAACCATCAATG
>NW_024084316.1:0-1804 GCF_003009895.1 Hyaena hyaena | reverse complement strand
GGTTCGTGGGTTCGAGCCCCACGTCGGGCTCTGTGCTGACAGCTAGCTCAGAGCCTGGAGCCTGTTTCGGATTCTGTGTCTCCCTCTCTCTCTGATCCTCCCCTGCTCACGCTGGCTCTCTCTCTCAGAAATAAATAAAACATTAAAAATTTTTTTTTAAATAATAAAATGAACCTGTATTTTTGACATTTCTCCATTTTTATTTTATTTTATTATTTTTATTTTTTTGAGCTGGGGGGAAGGGCTGCAGGAGGGGAGGGAGGGAGTCATAAACAGGATTCATGCCCAGCTGGGAGTCTGACATGGGGCTCAATCTCATGACTGTGAGATCATGACTTGACCTGAAATCACGAGTCAGATGCTTAAATGACTGAGGCACCCAGATGCCCTTCTCCATCATTTTAAAAAGTCTATACCACCGGGGTGCCTGGGTGGCTCAGTCGGTTAAGTGGCCGACTTCGGCTCAGGTCATGATCTCACCATTCCAGGTTCGAGCCTTGCGTCAGGCTCTGGGCTGACAGCTCAGAGCCTGCAGCCTGTTTCAGATTCTGTGTCTCCCTTTTTGTCTCTGCCTCTCCCCCACTTGTGTTCTGTCTCTCTCTTGAATATGAATAAACATTAAAAAAAAAAAAGTCTATACCATCTACAATTTCCATGATGTAAATACTCCCACCATGGCTGATTTCAATCCACCACCTTTAAGTCGCGGAATGTGGATTTTCAAAGGGATACACAATGGCACAACTACACATAGAATTTCTACCACACGGACATGATAGGTGTAAATAACCTTGAGAGCATAAATAATAAAAAATGTAGTAAAATAATTGAAGGTGACGAGTTCCGAGTTTTTAACATAATGTATTTCATTACCTGTATATATAATCTACTTATATATACTTGTACTTAGCCAGCATCCACTGTCAAGGATAGTAGCAAACCAGAGTCTGGGCTCAAACCACGTTTGGTAAAGAAAACTAGATCCGTGGCTCAGAATATTAATACTTGATGAATTAAAAAACTTTTTTCAGATAGTTTATTTTTTTGAGAGACAGAGTGCAAGTGGGGGAGGGGCAGAGAGAGGGAAACACATAGTCCAAAGCAGGTTCCAGGCTCTGAGCTGTCAGCACAGAGCCTGTCGTGGGGCTTGAACCCACGAACTGTGGGATTGTGACCTGAACGGAAGTCAGACGCTCAACCGACTGGGCTACCCAGGTGCTCCGTTACCTGATGAATTTTTAAGGGCAGTGAATCTTCTGTAAGTGATAGCATTAGCCACGTGGGTTAGGGGGTAATTCTGGACAGCTGTGGCTCTTCCATGGCAGTGCTTCTCAAAGTGTGGTCCCTGGACCAGCAGCATCAGCATAACCCCGAACATTTTGGAAATGCAAATTTTGGGGTCCGTTGCCAACCTACTGAATCAGAACCTGTGGGGCAGGGCCCTGAAATCTCTTACAGGTGTTGCTAACGCATATTCAAGGTGTTTCTCATATGTCCTCAAGTTTTCTAAGGCCGAATAGTTTTTTTTTTTTTTAATTTTTTAAAATGTTTTATTTATTTCTAGGAGAGAGAGAGACAGCGCGAGCAGGGGAGGGTCAGAGAGAGAGGGAGACACAGAATCTGAAGCAGGCTCCAGTCTCCGAGCCAGCAGTCAGCACAGAGACCAACGCGGGGCTCGAACCCACGAACTGCGAGATCATGACCTAAGCAAAAGTCGGACGCTTAACAGACTACGCCACCCAGGCGCCCCAGTTACCCTAGCTTTCTTATCATATCAATTTGTAGGAAAAATACTTCTCCATCC
>NW_024084315.1:0-1805 GCF_003009895.1 Hyaena hyaena | reverse complement strand
TTAAAATACCTTGCCTTTGGGGCGCCTGGGTGGCTTAGTCGGTTAAGCGTCCGACTTTGGCTTAGGTCATGATCTCGCGGTTCGTGGGTTCGAGCCCCGCGTCGGTCTCTGTGCTGACTGCCAGCTCAGAGCCTGGAGCCTATTTCAGTCTGTGACTCCCTCTCTCTCTGACCCTCCCCTGCTCACTCTGTCTCTCTCTCTCTCCTAGAAATAAATAAAACATTAAAAAAAAGAATTATTAAAATACCTTGCCTTTAAAAATTGAGATCTGCAGAACTCCCAGCCCTTGACTCTAACCAAAAGTGTGTGCTAAGAGACCACCAAATTCTAGCATGGCCTACGGCCATTAACATGGCTGGGAAAGCTCAGTGCTTCCAGGAGAATTTATTGTTTGTTGTATCCAATACCTGACAATAGACCCCTTGACCTCCCTTTCTTAGGGCATTCACTAAAAATAGCTTACAATTGTGAATCCTTCCTTTTCTTTTTGAGTTGTATATATCTCTTCTGCAACTTAGAAGTGCTTTTCTCAAGGCCCGGAAAGCCATTTTGAAACATAATTATCAGGGAGGATGGGGCCTGTGTCTGCCAGTCTCTGTGGGAGGATAGAATCCTAACTTCCATGATTAGGTGCTAGGGTGAGGGTTAGGATTATAGACACAGCTGGCCCAAAGTCATTTTCACTGTGACTCTTCTTGAGTCCGCTCTTACTCCTCTCTCTTATTCTTCCTTTGAAATGCCCAACCACTTCTGCACAACTCGGAATGGAGCTCAGCTCTTTCTCCCACTGTTAGTGATTACTGAACAAAATCTGTTTTCACCAACTTAATGTCTGGCTGTGTTTATCTTTGATAGTAGTTAGAATGTTAACATTTTGTTTTGTTTTTACTTTGAGACTAAAGTGAAAATAAACTTCTTTGGGCTTATACAAGCACATTAATAGGTTTGTAAAGGGGAAAACTGCTATTTGAGAGCACTCAGCTTGCTGATATAGAGGAAAATCAGGTGCAGGAAGTAACTGCTTCTCTAAATATTTTCCCTAAGGCTTAGCAGCCGGTACTTTGTCATGTAGTCAGATGGCTTTGATTCAGCTGAAAACAAAGTCATCGTTCTAGATGAAGGTCGAACATTTTTCCTATGGGCATGTGGTTCTGAAACTTATAAAAGAATAGATTTTTTTTTTAAAGAGCTAGGATAGAAAATACTTAGTGACTTCTGTGTCAGATAGTTGCATTTTACAGGGTTATCCTGTAAAGTGGTCCTGTCACCCACTTCGGCACCAGAGAGAGCAAAACAAGTTTAGAGTGAAAGCAAAAGAGGCATGAAGGATTTGGAATCAACAGAAGTCAGTCAAACCCAGGTTCCGTGACATACTGGCTGTAAGACCTTGGGCAAGTCACTCTTCAAATCTCAATTTGTCTGTTTCACAGAGGTGCCATTAGCTGGGAGGAAATTAAAATTAGCATGGTAAATTCAATGTTATCAACCAGTTCATCTTTTTTACTTTAAACTTGCTGGAATCTGCAGTACTGGGATTTGACTTAAATTTGACCCAGCTCTTTGAGCTCAAATTCTGGTCTTTAGTGTCAACAATATGATATGTTACATGTACACATTGGGAAGGATACCTCCAGCTCAGGCTGGAAACTGAACCAGCTTCGCTTAGACCTTTAGTGAGGCCAATCATTACAAAGTCAGCCACTGATAATTTTCAAAGAAACTGTTCATCTGATGCTGTTTCTAATAGGCAGCGTGGCACGTGGTTGGGATACAGTGGGACTAGGTTTGAGCCTTGGTGTGAGCCT
>NW_024084314.1:0-1807 GCF_003009895.1 Hyaena hyaena | reverse complement strand
CCAAAGGCATTGTGATGGTTCTCTCTTTGCTTGGAAAGCATATCAAAGTGGTGCCTGTCTTTCATATCTGGAATAGATACAGAATGTGCACAAAGCAGTAAGAAAAGACAGATCGGGGCGCCTGGGTGGCTCAGTCTGCTAAGCATCCGACTTCAGCTCGGGTCCTGATGTCACAGGTCGTGGGTTCGAGCCCCGCGTCGGGCTCTGTGCCGACAGCTCAGAGCCTGGGGTCTGTTTCAGAGTCTGTGTCTCCCTCTCTCTCTGCCCCTCCCCTGCTTGTGCTCTGTCTCTCTCTGTCTCAAAAATACATAAACATTAAAAAAAAATTTTTTTAAAGAAAAGACAGATCACCCAGGAGAAAAAGTGAACCAAAGATTTTGAAGAGATGCTTCAAAAAGAGGTTACCCAAGTGACCGATAAACATTGGAAAAGCAGCTCAACTTCATTAGTCCTTAAGGAAACACAAATGAAAACCACAACAGTGTCCCCTCTTCTCTGGTTCTTTCTCTTGCTCTTCACCACAGACCCTGGTCATCCTCCAATCCTAGTTGCTTTTGTTCTTATTGGCGGTAAAGAGAGCCAAGTGTGAACATACAGCTGTCTGTTTCTTCCTCCTGTCTTTGAGCCACTTGAGGGCTGCCTCACGATCGGGACATCTTTACACCCCTGGGACCTTCTACAGAAGGCACTTCTACAGAATCCACCATTGCAAGGTGGATGCAGCTGGAACGTCAAAGAGATGCCTGAAAAGCTAGCCTGAGAAGGCTGGGCCCAGAATGTCATTTTGCAGCTGGGATGAAGAAAAAGGAATAGAGGGTAGTGATAATGGACCTCTTCTCTGAAGTTACTAGACATCATCAAGGACAAGAGGTAAATCATTTCTTGCTCATGCCTCCTCTGCCATAATATTCCTTAATGTCACCATTGTATTCCTTAATGTCAAGTGTTCTCTGAGTGCACTGAACCTGCTTTTTATCAAAGGAAGACCTATTCCTTTTCTCTAGAACTTTCTGCCAAATGAATACTCAAGTGGGGAGAAAGAAAAAAAGGATGGATGCCCATTACATAGGCCATCTTCTGCAAATGGAGGAAGGGAACTAAGATAAGATTTTCAAATTTCAACTGATTATTTCCAGTTTCTATTTATTTGTTTGTTTTAGAGAGAGAGCCTGCGTGCATGCGAGCAAGGGAGAGGGGGAGGGAGAGAGGGAGGGAGGGAGGGAAGGAGAGACAGAGACAGAGACAGAGACAGAGACAGACAGAATTTTAAGCAGTCTCCCTGCTCAGCACAGAGACCTATGCAGGGCTCAATCCCACCACCCTGGGATCATGACCTGAGCTGAAATCAAGAGTCAGATGCTTACCCAACAGAGCCATCCAGGCACCCTTATTTTCGGCTGCATAAAGCATTTGAAAGCTTTTGGCTCTCAAAAGGGCTTGTTGGACACAATATACTATTTGCCATTATTCTTCCAAACATAGCTTTATGAGTACTCACTGTCCATATTTTTAAAAAATTTTTATGCAGTTTCCCAGGCTCATTCCTACACTGCAGGATCTGAGGTCAGGGTGCAAATGCAGGTCCATCCACACACCACTGAAAGCTGTGAATCAGGCTACAAACCATTAACACATTCTCTCCTAACTTGTAAATATCCCACTTATCCACTTGGAAGACCAGGTTCCAATTCAGACTTCTCAGAGCCTGCGAAGTTCAATACGAAAACACGCTGGCACACCAGGGCCCTCAGCCCAGCCCCTTGTCTCTGCTCACACCCCCAGCAGCAGCAGCAGCAGCAGCAGCAGC
>NW_024084313.1:0-1808 GCF_003009895.1 Hyaena hyaena | reverse complement strand
CATGTTTTGGCTATTGTTGAGAGTGCTGCTATGAACATTGGGGTACATGTGCTCCTATGCATCAGCACTCCTATATCCCTTGGGTAAATTCCTAGCAGTGCTATTGCTGGGTCATAGGGGAGTTCTGTTGTTAATTTTTTGAGGAACCTCCACACTGTTTTCCAGAGGGGCTGCACCAGTTTACATTCCCACCAACAGTGTAAGAGCGTGCCCGTTTCTCCACATCCTCGCCAGCATCTAGAGTTCTCTGATTTGCTCATTTTAGCCACTCTGACCTGCGTGAGGTGGTATCTCAGTGTGGTTTTGATTTGTATTTCCCTGATGAGGAGTGATGCTGAGCATCCTAGTATACCCACTTCTACAGGAAGCTTTATCTTAGGCTAATTAAAAGTGCAGCTGTTTAATGCAAAACAGTGAGATTGGACTCTTACTTCATACCATATGTAAAAATTTTAAATGGATCAAAGACATATGTAACAGTTAAAACTATAAAACTTAAGAAGAAAACATAGGGGTAAATCTGCATGATTTTGGTTTTGGCAAAGGATTCTTAGATATGACACTAAAAGCATGAGCAACAAACAAAAGTAGATAGGATCACCTGGGTGTGTTAGTCGGTTAAAGCGTCTGACTTCAGCTCAGGTCATGATCTCACGGTTCGTGGGTTCAAGTCTCACATTGGGCTCTTTGCTCTCAGCACAGAACCCACTTCCGATTCTCTAGCCCCCTCTATCTCTGGCTCTCCCCTGCTCACATTCTCTCTTTCAAAAATAAAACATTAAATAGGTTTTTTTTTTTTTAATAGAAAAACTGGACTTCATCAAAATTTAAAAACTTCTGTGTTTTGAAATTTTGAAAGAACCTACAGAATAGGTGAAAAATTTTTAAATCACCTATTTGATAAGGGATTTGTCTAGAATATATAAAGAACTCTTAACAACCTAGTAATGAAAAGACAATTTAAAAATGGGTAAAGGATGTGAATTAACATTTCTCCAAAGAAGATACACAAATGGCTACGAAGCACAAGAAATGATGCTTAACATCATTAATCATGAATCTCGAAAATATTATGCTAAATGAAAGAAGAAAACACAAAAGACCACATATCATATACTTAAAAATTTTTTTAAAATTTTTAATGTTTATTTTTGAGAGAGAGAGCACTTGCAGGGAAGGGGCAGGGGGTGGAGACAGAATCGAAAGCAGGCTTCAGGCTTGAACCCACAGACCATGAGATCATGACCTGCAGGAGCTGAAGTCAGATGCTTAACCGACTGAGCAACCCTATATAGTTCCATTTATATGACATGTCCAGAATAGGCAAAATCTCTAGAGTGATAGAAAGGTAAGTTGTTGCTTAGGGCTAAAAAGGTGGGGGGAAATAAGCGTGATAGCTAAAGGGTATGGAGTTTCTTTCTTTTTTTTAATGTTTATTTTAGAGAGGGAGTGGGGGAGGGGCAGAGAGGGAGAGAAAGATCCCAAGTAGGCTCCATTCTGTCAGCACACAGCACTACGTGGGGGCTCAATAACACAACCTATGAGATCTTGAGCTGAGCTGAGATCAAGACCTGGATGCTCAACCAACTAAGCCACCCAGAAGCCGGGGCGCCTGGGTGGCTTAGTCGGTTAAGCGTCCGACTTTCGCTTAGGTCATGATCTCGCGATTTGTGGGTTCGAGCCCCGCGTCGGGCTCTGTGCTGACTGCCAGCTCAGAGCCTGGAGCCTGTTTCGGAGTCTGTGTCTCCCTCTCTCTCTGACCCTCCCCTGCTCACGCTGTCTGTCTGTCTGTCTCTCTCTCTCTCTCC
>NW_024084312.1:0-1809 GCF_003009895.1 Hyaena hyaena | reverse complement strand
AGCACTGAGTGTTATGTGGAAACTAATTTGACAATAAACTATTTGTAAAAAATAAAATAAAATAAAATAAATAAAAAAAATAAAAGCTGTATGAGAACCAGGCCCCCACTTGTAACCTCTGCACGATGTCCAACATAGACATAGTAGCCTGGTTTTGTTAAAGGCCCCAAAAGGTCTTATTAGCAGTGATGTGAATATGTACTTCCATCCATGAGTAAATGTATAGTTGGTTCTATGAGACCAAGGAGGAACTACGTATATAGAGTGTTGAGCTCCCCAAATCTAGTAATAACCAGAATTATACAAACCAATAGACATTTATAAATATTAAAATATACTTCAAAATATAGCATTCTGTTTTGTATAATAATCCTTAATATTTGTGTCACAATGTGGGGTGCCTGGGTGGCCCAGTTGGTTAAGCATCTGACTTCAGCTTGGGTCATGGTCTTGCGGTCCATGAATTTAAGCCCTACTTTGGGCTCTGTGCTGACAGCCCAGAACCTGGAGCCTCCTTCAGATTCTGTGTCTCCCTCACTCTCTGCCCCTCCCCCACTCATGCTCTGTCTCTGAAAAATGAATAAACCTTTAAAAAACGTTTAAAAAAAAAAGAATAAAAAAGAAATTCCTCTCCTCTTCATTTTTTTTGGAAAAGCTTGAGAATGATTGGCATTAGTTCTTCTTTAAATGTTTGTAAAAATTCACCAGTGAAGCCCTCAGGTCCATGGTTTATCTTTGTTGGAAAATTTTTCATTACTGATTTAATGCCCTTACTTGTTATATAGGTCTATTCAGATTGTTTGTTTCTTCATGATTTTGTCTTGGTAGGTTATGCGTTTCTAGAAATTTATGCATATAGTTGTTTATAATCCTCTCTTTCTAGTCTGTTCAATTTAGAAATGTTAAATTTCTAATTATTAAAAATTTTTCCAGTCTTATTGGGAATTAATTGACGTACATTACTGTGTAAGTTTAAAGCATACAGCATGATGGTAGGATTTACATATATTGTAAAATCTCTACAATAGGTTCAGCTAACATCTTCTTACAGAGATACAGCAAAAAAAGAAGAAGAAAGCAAGAGAAAACAATTTTCCCCTTGTGATGAGAGCTCTGGGAATGTACTCTGTTAACAACTATTCTTTTTTTTAAGTACATAATCACATATTACATAATGATATACACACTGCATGTACTATTAATCCTTATAAGGAAAATTACAAAAATCAACTGAGAAACATAAAACTTTATCAAATAAAAAATATACCATGTTCCTGAATGAGAATATTAAAGGTAAAGATGTAATTCTTAATTTATAGGTTTTAAAAATGACTTTATCATGAGTTAAAGCACTCTTAGGAGAATATAAGAACAACCAAAAAATATTTTAGATTTATAATATATCTTAGTAACTTTATTTATTTATTTTTGGGTTTATTTACTTATTTTGAGAGAGAGAAAGAGCAGGGGAGGGACAGAGAGAAAGGGGGACAGAGAATCTGTGCTGACAGCAAAAAGACTGATGTGGGGCTCCAACTCATGACCTGAGCTGAAGTAGGACACTTCATTGACTTAGACACCCAGGCACCTCACATCTTAGTATCTTTTAAAGCAAGCATTCCTTGTTTTATTTTTATTTTGTTTGCTATTTTTATTTTTAAAATAATTGACAATAGGCAGAAAAGGACAAATATCATATGTTTGCGTGTATAGGAGGATTAGGAGGAACTTAACTGAGGAACAAGGGGGAGAAGAAGGGGGGAAATGGTGGAGGAAAGGGAGAGAGGCAAACCATGAGAGACTCTTGAA
>NW_024084311.1:0-1809 GCF_003009895.1 Hyaena hyaena | reverse complement strand
AGTCCATTATTTCTTTAGTGATTTTCTGTCTGGTTGATCTATTCATTGCTGTAAGTTGAGTATTAAAGTCCCCTGCTATTCGCAGAATCTTATCTATAAGCTTGTTTCTGTTTGTGATTGTTTTAAATATTTAGGTACTCTCATATTCGGTGCGTAGACATTTATGATTGTTAGTTCTTCCTAATGGATAGACCCTGTAATTATCATGTTCTGCCCTTTTACTCTCTTGTTGTTGTCTTTAATTTAAAGTCCAGTTTGTCTGAAATAAGTACAGTTACTCTGGCTATCTTTTGATTTCCAGTAGCACGATATATATTTCTCCACCCTTTACTTTTAATCTGATTGTATCTTCCAGTCCAAAATGAGTTTCTTGTAGACAGCATATAGATGGATTTTGTTTTTTAATCCATTCTGCTACCCTAAGTCTTTTGATTCGAGCATTCAGCCCATTTACATTCAGTGTTATTATTGAAATATGTGGGTAGAATCTTTGTGTCCTTTGTAGGGTTCATGTTTGTGGTGGTATCTCCAGTATCTTTGTTCCTTGTGACATTTCCTTCAGAGCATCTCCCTCAGGATTTCTTGTAGTTACAAAGGTTAGTGGTGACAACTTCTTTCAATTTCTGTTTATTTGGAAAGACTTTTATCTCTCCTTCTATTTTGAATGACAGGTTTGCCGGATAGAGGATTCTTGGCTGCATATTTTTTTCTGTTTGTCACATTAAAGATCTCCTGCCATTCCTTTCTGTCCTGCCAAATTTCAGTAGATAGCTCTGTCACCACTCTGATAGGTTTCCCTTTGTATGTTAGGGCCCTTTTCTCTCTAGCTTCTTTTCAAATATTCTCTTTGTCCTTGTATTTTGCAATTTTTACTATCATATGCCATGTAGAAGATCAATTCAAATTACATCTGTGGGGAGTCTTCTGAGCCTCTTGTGTTTCAACGTTTACTTCCTTCCCCGGGTTGAGGATGTTCTTTGTTATAATTTGTTCCAGGACTCCTTCAGCACCTTTCCCTCTCTCTTCCTCTTCTGGGATTCTTATGATATGGATATTGTTGCTTTTAACCATATCGCTGAACTCTTGAACTCTTTTCATGTTCCTGGATCAGTTTGTTTCTTTTTTTCTCAGTTATTTCTTTTTCTGTAATGGTGTCTTCTAAATCACTTATTCTCCTTTCTGCCTCTTCAATCCGTGCATTGGACGCCTCCAGTTTATTATGTATCCCTTTATCGCATTTTTAAATTCATCATGCCTATTCTTATTCTCCATCTTGTCTGTAGCCGTAGTTTCTTTTATGTCCTCTGTTCTTTTTTTCAGGCCCAGCTATTAATTTTATGATTATTATTCTAAAATCTTGTTCAGTTATGGTGCTTAAATCTGTTTTGAGCAGTTCATTAGCTTTTAATTCTTCTTGGAATAACTTTGGAGGAGAGCTCTTTCATTTCATCATTTTAATTGCCTTTCTGTTTTCTGTTGGTTTTAAATACTTGTTATGCTCTCTGCACCTATGAGCGCTGTGTATCCAAGAAGGCTCTTTGACAGTGCAGAGCCTATCCTTAGAAGTGTGGTTTTTGTTTTTGTTTTTTTTGAATGCTCTCTCTTGTTTGGATCTTGTTTATTTTATTTTCCTACTCGTAGTTATATTTGGGACTCTCCACCTTCTGTACTTTGCCTTGTTTCTTGAGGTAGCTCTGGAGAAGAAAACAGACTGAGAAGCAAACAGGGAGCAGACGCATACAAACGCACAGACAAACCCAACTAACATGCAAACCGAGGGGGAAATAGAGAAAGTTAAGAGAAAAGACG
>NW_024084310.1:0-1812 GCF_003009895.1 Hyaena hyaena | reverse complement strand
GAGTGGATGTAGAATTCTGTCGGATAATATTTCTCCTTCTATTGAGATGCTCAAATGTTTTTTCTCCTTGAGACTTTTAATACAGTGAATTACATTTAAAAGTTTTCAAATGTTAATGTAACCATGCATGTCTGAGTAGAACATATCTAGTCATGCTATCTTACCTTTCTTTTTTACCTTGCTGAATTTGGTCATTTAATATATTGTATCTATGACAAATATTTTGTTTGTGTTCATGAGAAATGTTTTTTTTTTTTTTTTTTTGATAGGGTTCTTTTCTTGTGATATTTTCATGTGATTTTGGTATTGTGGTGATACTGGTCTCATAAAATGAGATAGTAAATGTTTTCTCTTAGTCTCCTTTTTCGAATGGTCTTGTAGAATTGGTGATATTAAATTTACCAGTGAAACTGTGTAGGACTGAAGTTCTATTTGTGGAAGATTTTAAATTACAAATTCAAGTTCTTTAATCCATGTAGGAAGAATCAAGCTATCTATTTCTTATTGAATTAATTTTGTTAGCTTGTGCCTTTGAAGGAAATAATATATTTCAATTTATGTTATCAAATTTATGGGCACAGAGTTCTTTATAGTATCCCATTATTAGCATTTTAAAGTCCATAGTATCAGTAGAGATGTCTTCTTTTTCATTCCTGAAATTGATAGGATTCTCTCTCTCTCTCTCTCTCTCCTATCTTGGTTATGTGGCTAGAGTTTTATTAATATTGCTGATATTTCAAATAACCAGCTTTTGGTTTCATTGATTTTTCTCCATTGTGTTTCTGTTTACAACTTCATCGATTTCATTTTTTAAACAACTTTATTTATATGTAATTCACATACCAAAAATCCAATGTTTTAAAGTGTACAATGAATGGTTTTTCAAAAAATTTTAAATGTTTTATTTATTTCTGAGAGAGAGAGAGAGAGAGAGAGAGAGAGACAGCGTGAGCAGGGGAGGGTCAGAGAGAGAGGGGGTGACACAGAATCTGAAACAGGCTCCAGTTTCTGAGCTAGCTGTCAGCACAGAGCCCGACGCAGGGCTTGAACCCACGAACCGCGAGATCATGACCTGAGCCGAAGTCGGAGGCTTAACCGACTGAGCCACCCAGGCACCCCTACAATGAATGCTTTTTGGCATACTCACAGTGTGGTACAACCATCACTATACCCTTACTTTAAAACATTTTATTTACCCCCAAAAGAAACCCCATACCCATTAGTACCCGTTCCCATATTCCTACCTAGCATTAGGCAACCAGTAATGTACTTTTTATATTTAAAATTTTGCTTACTCTGTACATTTCATAACAATGGAATCCCATAATATGTGATCTTTATATAGCTTATTTCACTCAGCATAGTGTAATTGAGGCTAATCTATATTTGTTCATGTATCTTTATGTCATTCTTCTATTGTAGAATAAATATGCTATTGTATGGATTTACTACATTTTGTTTATTCTTGCATCAGTTGATAAACATTTGGGTGATTTTCACTTTGGGCTATTATGAATAATATTGCTATGAACATTTGTATACAAACTTTTGTATATATATATTTTTTTTCACTTCTTTTGGGTACATTCCTAAAAGTGGAATCACTGTGTTGTATGGGATTCTACGTGTAACATTTGAGAAACTCTCAAACTTGTTTTCAAAATGGCTGCATCATTTTACATTCTCATGTGCAATGTATGAGAATTCCAATTTCCCCACACAATTACCAACATTTGTTATATTCTGTTTTAGGTTATAGTCTTCCTAGTGTGTGTGATGAGGTATTCCATGGTGTGTGTGTGTGTGTGTGTG
>NW_024084309.1:0-1813 GCF_003009895.1 Hyaena hyaena | reverse complement strand
ATCTATAAGGAACTCACCAAACTTCACACCCGAAAAACAAATAATCCAGTGAAGAAATGGGCAGAAGACATGAACAGACACTTCTCCAAAGAGGACATCCAGATGGCCAACAGACACATGAAATGATGCTCAGCGTCCTTCATCATCAGGGAAAGACAAATCAAAACCACACTGAGATACCACCTCACACCAGTCAGATTGGCTAAAATGAACAAATTAGAGGACTCTAGATGCTGGTGAGGATATGGAGAAACAGGCACCCTCCTACACTGTTGGTGGGAATGTAAACTGGTACAGCCCCTCTGGAAAACAGTGTGGAGGTTCCTCACCAAATTAACAATAGAACTCCCCTAAGACCCAGCAATAGCACTGCTAGAAATTTACCCAAGGGATAGAGGAGTGCTGATGCATAGGGACACATGTACCCTAATGTTCACAGCAGCACTCTCAACAATAGCCAAAACATGGAAAGAGCCTAAGTGTCCATCAACTGACCAATGGATCAAGAAGATGTGGTTTATCTATACAATGGAATACTACATGGCAATGAGAAAAATGAAATCTGGCCATGTGTAGCAATGTAGCTGAAACTTGAGGGTGTTATGCTGAATGAAATAAGTCAGGCAGAGAAGGACAGATACTATATGTTTGCACATATAGGTGGATTAGGAGGAACTTATCGGAGGACCATGGGGGAGAAGAAGGGGAAAAATAGTTGGGGAGAGGGAAGGAGGCAAACCATGAGAGACTCTTGAATGCTGAGAACAAACTGAGGGCTGATGGGGGTGGGGGAGAGGAGAAGGGGGGTGATGGGCATGGAGGAGGGCACTTGTGGGGATGAGCACTGGGTGTTATATGGAAACCAACTTGACAATAAACTAAGGGGAAAAAAAAGAAAGGAAGTCTGCTGGCATCTATGTCTTTGAAATAGAATAAAGGAACGCCATGAAGTGCATATTTTTAATGCTCTACTTTGACAAAATACTTTGGTTAAATGTTTCTATTGTTTTGATGTAAATATAGAGTTACTACTACCTACCATGAGCTGAGCCAATATGGAAAGATTCCTGGGAAATCAGCGAAAGATGAACACAGATTACTGTGAAGAAGCAATGATGAGGGTGGGGAGCAGTAAGTGCTAAAGTTGGACATAAAGACACAAATGAAAAATAAGCCAAATTAAACCTTCAGAATTTCTTGAAGTGCCCATGAAATGTTTGCCTAGTACATGGCGTTTAAACCAGGACAGTAGTATAATAACACATAGCATATGTATTCCTAAATAGTGTTTAAAAATACATAAAATGTAATTTTATGATACTATAAATTGCACAATTTAAACTGTTATTATCTTTCTTTTTTTAAAATGCCAAGCAATGCTCAATAAGTTTATATTAAGTATGATATTAGTTGTTAGCTTGAGTTAAATATTTTTATTATGTTAATGAAGAAATATTTCTATGCTTCTTTATTTAAAGTTGTAGGGGGGTTGCCTGGGTGGCTTAGTCCTTAAGCGTCTGACTTCAGCTCAGGTAATTCACAGTTTGTGGGTTTGAGCCCCGAGTCGGGCTCTGTGCTGACAGCTCAGAGCCTGGAGTCTGCTTCAGATTCTGTGTCTCCCTCTCTCTGCTCCTCCTCTGCTGGCTCTCTGTCTCGCTCCTTCTCTCAAAAATAAATAAATGTTAAGAAAAATTTAAAGTTTGTATTAGGGATAAATGTTGAATGTTTTCTTCTTCTTCTTCTCCTCCTCCTCCTCCTCCTCCTCCTCCTTCCCCCCTCCCCCTCCTCCTCCTCCTCCTCCTCCTCCTCCTCC
>NW_024084308.1:0-1813 GCF_003009895.1 Hyaena hyaena | reverse complement strand
GAGCTGTTTCATCGTGTTGGTGGACGCTTGTTCCTGTTTCCAAGTGCCCCAGAGTCACCTTTGTTCATGTCCTTCAGGCATTCTCTTTCATTCTTTGTTCTTCCATCTCTTCCTCCTTCTGTTCTCCAGGCTAGATGCTTTTCGTTCGATGCCTAAACTCACAAGGACAAAAGGGGAGGGGGGTGAGGAGACAATTATTATAACGTATGAATAGGTGGGAAGCAGACAGATGAGTGATGTCTGACTTAACTGGTTTAAGACCATTTAATTCTACCCAACCAGTGAGAAAAAAAAAAAAAAAACCAAAACAATGGTCTTTAAACCCCCTCGCCAAACCTTCAAACTGTTTGCGGGATTGGCAGTGGCATGTTCACCGGCATATTAGAGGTATGGGTGGGTGGGGGGGTTGTAAATTACATGATTGCTCTAAAGTATAGCTAAGACACATTTAGACACCCAGAACCCCTCTCAGCAACCTCTAGCTGGGCAAATTGCTTTCCCCAAACCTTTGGGAGTTTGAGGAAACACTCCCTGGTGGGGATTAAAGGATGATTAATGGACTTTGGGATGTCAGCCTTAGGTGAAGGCAGGCATCCAAACCCAATATAGGGATTTAAGTAAAAATCTACATAAAAAGTTTAATTCCTAGCTTCGTTCCCAACTTGTACAAACTGCTGGCATTTTGCCTTTTTCCACAGATGCAGGAGATCTTTCCCCAAGAAATCTAGCCATCACAAGAGGAGAGATTTCATAATTATAGCAGGGAAAAGACTCTTGAGTTTTCACTTTAGTCCACGCAAAATTTATTTTCTAATTTCAACACGATTTCTTCTTAGAGGCCTGGGTATTCAGGAGGATATTTCTTCATGTACAAATATACGAGGCATTTTTCAAATGATTTTGGTCATTAATTCATAGTTTAATGACATTGTATTCAGAGAACATTCAAATCAACAAAGAATCAATTCTTTGTGTGCACTCCTGTGATTCTACTTATTAAAACATCTTACTGTAACTCTTCAGTGGAATACAACACCACAAGGGAATTGAATGAAACATAAATGTACCATTCAGTAAATTATTATATCATAAATATCTGAATAACTACAATCCAGCTCAAGAGATTTAGTATTGGCAGCAACCCAAAACCACCCTCCTACCTTACTTACTCAGTGCTATGTGCCCCCTCAGCAAGTCTAACTTTTAACACTTCGATTTGCCTCTTTGTGAACTTCATTGCACATGATAAATAGAATCATTATAGTACATATTCTTATAATCTAACTTTCTTTTGGTAACATTATATTTTTCACTTAGTACTCTTCATTTCTTTTTGTAGTTTATAGCTGAGTTCATTGATGTTTCATTACTGAATAATATTTGGACTTGTGTAAATATATCACAGTTTTTGGTACATCCTATTTCTGATGGAAATTTCAGTAGTTTCCAGTCCTGGAGTATTGAAAATGTTACTATGGGAATCATTCACACACATGTCCTTTGATTCACAGGTGTCTGATTTAGGGCTGTACTTGCTCGATCCCTTTTATTACTCTTTCTTCCCTTATGGCATTGTTTGTGGCGACAGTGGATAACGTGGTCTTTTTCCTGATCTCAGAGGGATGGCTTTCACTATTTCATGGTTAAGTGCGATAGTTCTTGTAGGCTTTTAAAAGATATTCTGATTGGCTTAAAAGAGTTCTCTTACTCCTAGTTTGCATAGGGGTTTTAAATAAATGTTTATTTTTATTTAAAAATTGTCCAACTCTATTGATATATAATTCACATATAGCATTACATAAATTTAAATAAC
>NW_024084307.1:0-1813 GCF_003009895.1 Hyaena hyaena | reverse complement strand
CCATCCATGTTGCTACACATGGTGAAATCTGGCCATTGTGCTTATTTCTTATCTCACTTTCTTGAGACATCAACAAGGATGTTTTGCAATTTCAGGACCAGAAAAGCCCTGACAGCAACAGAATGCCTAGAAGACCGAATCTGGCATGTGATCACATTCTTAACACACACCGACCCCCAGCAGTGATCATGCACTCTCTGCCTGCTCTCTTGTACACACCCATCCCCACCCCCAATCTCTCCTTATAAAACTCTAGGTGCCCATCTTGCTGGTGGAGAGGTTAGTTATTAAGGTTTGAGCCTGGCACCTCCCTCAACTGCTGGCTCCTGAAATTCAGTTTATCCAAGTTTGTTTGGCAACAGTGTTGGCAAACTCAGCCAGGGAAAGCCCTATGCTTTCCATTTGTCCAGCTCCCTTGGGATTCAAGCAGTTTAGCATGACTGCACGCCAAGGCTCACCTGTTTCTTTCTTGAGTTAGTGGCTGTAATAGATGGATTGGTAACAGCCATACTCACTTTGTATCTTATGGTTGAGTGCCATCTCTTGTCCCTACCACCCCAGGATCCAACTACTCTCCTTGCATTAGGCTCCGCAGTTCACAGACTGCAGGCCCCACAGTGAAGTGGGGACACAGGCACCAAACACTGCAAGGATGCCAGGCTCTCCTCACAAATTTATTCCTCACAGTCGTGTTGGAAGGGATGTTTTCTGGACCCTCCCAGTGTTGCTGAATAGATCCTAAATGACAAATGCACTCTAATATTTTGGTCTTCCTAAGCATTTGAATGTATTCCTCTACATTACATCAATGCACGTCCAGAATTTTCCATTGGCTCAGAGTGGGCCACCTTGGGCCATGCTTCAGGCAACCACCCACACAGTGCAGTATCCCCTAATTCCCAGAGTTGCAACAGTAAATGCAGAACTCTGCTTAGTGGTCACCCATGCATGAATTTGGCCTAATTAAATTTTATGCTCCTTCCACCATTACTCCTCACCCTTATGTCCATTCCTACACATTGTCCCAGGATTCCGGTTTGTATAAATTTAAAAACTCAAGTAGTTCTTTGGAGTGCAATGCACCTCCTCATGGGTCGCACTGTACCTCACCTTTAAGGATCTGCTGCGACTTGAGTCTAGGTATAGGTCGAGAATGAATACTAGAGTATGCCCTGAGGAGAATCAGCGGTGTCTCGCAAGGCAATTGTCTCAGGGGAAGCCAGCACAGTTTGTCAGGCAATGCAGGGTCAATCCCCTCAAATGGAAGTGGAGAGGCCATTCTACTGGCAATGAAGATTCAGGGGCACAGAGGACCCAGCTCCACCACAGTCTACACACCCATTCTAAATTTCAGTATCCCATTCATCCCAGCCAAAACCCTCACTTTAACAGTAGATACTCAGTGAAGCTGGGCATTCAATTTGTATTAAAGAATTGGCTCATGCAATTGTGGAGACTTGCAGAGCCAATGACCCAGTTCCAAACTCCTCAGGCAGGAGAATTCTTTCTTAATCAAGGGAATTCAGTCTTTTGTTCTTATTAAGGCCTTCAACCAATTGGCTGAGGCCCGCTCACATGATGGAAGGCAATCTGCTCTACTCAGTCTACCAACGTAAATATTAATCTCATCACAAAACACAGATAATAATATTTGACTGAACATCTAAGCACCTTATTGTTCAGCCAAGTTGACTCATAAAATTAATCATAATAAGTATCTAGGCTTAAACATTGAAGTCATGCATTCTTAACATCTCACAAGCAATCCCTATGTTAGTCACCTGTGGGGTCCAGTAATGTCCAGTTCTGCTTG
>NW_024084306.1:0-1813 GCF_003009895.1 Hyaena hyaena | reverse complement strand
ATCTTGATGAGGTCCCAATTGTTTATTTTTGCTCTTGATTCCCTTGCTTTTGGGGATGTGTCAAGTAAGAAGTTGCTGCGGTGGAGGTCAAGGAGGTTGTTTCCTGCTTTCTCCTCTAGGGTGTTGATAGTTTCCTGTCTCATGTTCAGGTCCTTTATCCATTTTGAGTTTATTTTTGTGTATGATGTTTCATTCTTTTGCATGTTGCTGTCCAGTTCTCCCAACACCATCTGTTAAAAAAGCTGGATACTCTTTCCTGCTTTATCAAAGATTAGTTGGCCATACATTTGTGAGTCCAATTCTGAGTTCTCTATTCTATTCCATTGGTCTATGTGTCTGTTTTTGTGCCAATACCATACTGTCTTGATGATGACAGCTTTGTGGTAGAGGCTACAGTCCGGGATGGTGATGCCTCGCATTTTGGTTTTATTTTTCAGTATTACTTTGGCTATTCGGGGTCTTTTGTGGTTCCATACAAATTTTTGGATAGTTTGTTCTAGTTTTGAGAAGTATGCTGGTGCAATTTTGATTGGAATTGCAATGAATGTGTAGATTGCTTTGGGTAGTAATGACATTTTAATTATATTTGTTCTTCTGATCCATGAACATGGAATGTTTTTCCATTTTTCCATTTCTTTATGTCTTCTTCAATTTCCTTCACAAGTTTTCTATAGTTTTCATCATACAGATCTCTTGTATCCTTGGTTAGGTTTATTCCTAAGTATTTTATGGTTTTTTTGTGTAACTGTGAATGGGATCAGTTTCTTGATTTCTCTTTCTGTTGCTTCATTGTTGGTGTATAAAAATGCAACCGATTTTTGTACGTTGATTTTGTACCCTGCAACTTGGCTGAATTCTTGGATCAGTTCTAGTAGGCTTCTGGTGGAGTCTGTCGGGTTTTCGATGTAGAGTATCATGTCGTCTGCGAAGAGGGAAAGTTTGACTTCTTCTTTGTCAATTCTGATGCCTTTTATTTCCTTTTGTTGTCTGATGGCTGATGCTCAGACTTCCAGCACTATGTTAAACAGTGGTGACAGTGGACATCCCTGTCGTGTTCCTGATCTCAGGGGAAAAGCTCTCAGTTTTTCCCCATTGAGGATGATGTTAGCTGAAGGCTTCTCATAGATGGTTTTGATGATGTTTAAGTGGGTTCCTTCTATCCCGACTTTCTCTAGAGTCTTTATTAAGAAGGGATGCTGTATGTTGTCAAATGCATTTTCTGCATCTTTCGACAGGATCATATGGTTTTTATCTTTTCTTTTGTTGACGTGATGTATCACACTGATTGCTTTGTGAATGTTGAACCAGCCCTGTAACCCAGGAATGAATCCCACTTGATCTTGGTGAATAACTCTTCTTACGTGCTGTTGGATTCGATTTGCAAGTGTCTTGTTGAGGATTTTTGTATCCGTATTTATCAAGGATATTGGCCTGTAGTTCTCTTTTTTTGCTGAATCTCTATCTGGCTTGGGAATCAGAGTGACACTGCCTTCATAAAATGAGTCTGGGAGTTTTCCTTCGATTTCTATTTTTTGGAATAGCTTGAGAAGAATTGGGATTAATTCCATTTTAAATGTCTGGTAGAATTCCCCAGGGAAGCCATCAGGTCCAGGGCTTTTATTTGTTGGGAGATTTTTGATACCTGATTCAATTTCTTCACTCGTTATGGGTCTGTTCAGATTTCCTATCTCTTCCCGTGTGAATTTTGGTAGTGAGTGTGTGTTTAGGAATTTGTCCATTTCTTCTAAGTTGTCCAATTTGTTGGCATATAATTTTTCATAGTATTCCCTGATAATTGCTTGTATTTCTGAGG
>NW_024084305.1:0-1815 GCF_003009895.1 Hyaena hyaena | reverse complement strand
CCCTCTCCTTGGAGTTTTCAATTTTTTTATCGTTAAAAAACTCAGTATTTTTTATATTTTCTATTGTTTTCTTATTCTCTTTTTCCTTTTCTTCTGTTCTGATTTTTATAATCTCTTTTCTTCTGTTAACTTTGGGCTTGGTTTGTTCTTTTGAGGGTTTCACTAGGTATAAAATTAAGGTTTTTTTTCTTAGATCTTTCTTTTTTCTTAGTATAGGCATTCATTATTATAAACTTATCTTACAACTACATTTGCTGCATTCCACAAGTTGGTATGTTGTGTTTTTATTTTTATATGTATACAAATATTTGAGTTTCTTTTTGGTTCCTTCTTTGGCCCATCAGTTGTTGTTTACTTTCTACATGTTTGTTAACATTCCAGATTTCTTCTTGTTCTTGATTTCTAGTTTAGCACTATTTTGGTGGAAAATATACTTAGTATGATTTAAATATTTTAAAATTTGCTAAGAGTTGTTTTGTGACCTAACATATAATATATCCTGTGGAATGTTTTAGTACATTTGAGGGGAGTGTGTGCTCTGCTGCTATTGGGTGAAATGTTTTCTATATGAAAGTTAGCTCCCTTGATTCCTTAATGATTTTGTTTCTGGTAATTTATTCAATGTTGAAAATGAGGTATTGAGGTCCTCTGCTATTATTGTATTGTTGTCTATCCCCACTTCATATCTGTTATATATATTTATATATTAAATTAGTCAATTTTGGGTATATATGTATTTATAATTGCTATAGTCTCTTGATGAATTGATCCCCTTACTTCCATATAATTACCTTCTTGCATGTTCTTTCTTTCTTTCTTTCTTTCTTTCTTTCTTACTTTCTTTCTTTCTTTCTTTTTCTATTTTGGATTTCAAGTCTATTTTGTCTCATCTAAGTGTAGCTACACTTTTTTTTCTTTCCATTTTCATGGAATATCTTGTTTTGTCCCTCTACTTTGAGCTTATGTGGGTCCTTAACGATGAAGTAAACCTCTTGCAAGCAGTATATAGTTGGGTGTTATTTTTATTGATTCACCACTCAATGCTTTTTGATGGGAGAGTTTAATTCGTTTACATTTCAGTAATTACTTATAGGTAAGGAGTAATTATTTCCTATTAATTTTTTGTCTGTCTGTTTTGTAGTATATTTGATCCTTTCTTCCTCTTGTTGTCTTCCCTTGTGAATTAATGATTTTCTGTAGTGGTATGCTTTAATATCCTCCTTTGTATCTTTTATGTATTTGCTGTAGACTTTTGCTTTGTGGTTATTATCTGGTTTACATAAATTATTTTACAGAATTCTATTTAATGCTTTTAACAATTTTCACTTTAGTTGCATACAAAACTTCTACACTACTATTATTCCCATTATACACTTTGCATCTTTTTATATTGGTTTTCTTTACATCTTTTTTTAAATTTATAATGTTTATTTATTTATGTGTGTATGTATTTATTTATTTTTTTTACAAATAGTTTATTGTCAAATTAGTTTCCACATAACACCCAGTGCTCATCCCCACTAGTGCCCTCCTCCGTGCCCATCCCTCCTCCCCCCCCACATCCATCAGTCCTCAGTTTAAATGAAAGGACATGGATTATTAGTATAAAACATGTAAAGAAAATATAAAACATACCTGTAAAAGTAAGTCAAATCGAAAATACTCTAGTAATGTCATATGGTGGTTTGTTAAGCATTTAACTCTATTATAAGATCTTTTTATATTGTAAATCCTCTAACAAATTATTGCAGTTGTAGTTATTTTTAATACTTCTATTCTTTAACCTTATAATAGAGTTAAATGCTTAACAAACCA
>NW_024084304.1:0-1815 GCF_003009895.1 Hyaena hyaena | reverse complement strand
AGAACCTTCCCAGGGACATAAGAGGACGGGCAGAGGAACTGGTACCCAGAAAGCCCAGTGCTTCTCTGCTTACGTCACCTCTATTCTCTGTCTTGACTTTCTGCATTCCCCACCCACAGCTGGGTGCATCTGTGACTTTGTGCTGACTGGCAGTTAATCCACACCTCCATCATTCACACTTTGGCTGGGTGACATGAATAATTAATAATGCTAATAAAACTGAAAACAACTATACTAGTAACAATAATAAAAGATACCAACAATTATAGCACACAGAGTAGATAAATAACTTGGTCAAGATCATGGAAGTACTGGTTCCCAGCACCAAATCCAGGTCTTTCTGACCCAAAAGCCCCTGCCCTAACCTCTGTGTATACATTGAGCGTTCTTCTGTGTAGAAGGCTGGAGGCCAGCACAAGGGAGGGAACTCACCCAAGGTCCTGGCAACTGGGACCCATGCTTGATGACTCCCATCTTCTATAGTTGACCTGTTATTATTATTGTTTCTCCTATATTATTTCTTCTTCCTGGAGGCTCAGTAAAAAAAAAAAAAATGCTTAATCCATGTCAAAGTATAAGGAAACTAAGGAGACAAGAAACCATGGGGGGAAAAGGAAATGACGAAATGGGACCAAAGTTCACTTCTTGCTGCTACATTTCCAGATAAAGTTTCAAATCTTCTACTTTATGGGCAGTGGAAGCAGTGTGGTCCAGGAATAATATACCTGCAAGTCCTCAATGCCAGACATTCTTTGAGGTTTTCTCCTTTTCTTCTTACAAGTGTGAAAGTAGGCAACCTTAGTCGCATTTTACAGATAACCAAACTCAGACTCACAGAACTGTGTAAAATTTCCAGAATCAAACATCTACCCCTTGCCGTCTGCACAGGCCAACCAGCAGTCTCCCATTTGGGTGATGGATTTCCAGGGCTTAAGGACTGATAGTGGGGCACTCCCCTGATATGGAAACTGGGCTGTGTCACATCCTCATTTGGCAAGAAGGTGATGGTGGGGATGAAATCCTGCCCCGTGAGCCGTGAACCAAGAGGCCTGGGTATGGCGGCCACAAAAACCGGCTGATTCTTGGGGTGTTGAAATAGACCCAGGAAGCAGCACAAAGGGTTGGCTTTTGGAAAGGGAACCTGAAGAGTAGGATATTAATATGGACAGCTGCTATATGAAAGGTGTTTTACAGTTCATCTCATTGAATCCCAACTACCTTATGCAAGACCAATACTTACCAATGATAAGGGAACAGAAGTTAAAAGTTAAGTAACAAAATCCAGGAAACAATATTGTCAATTACTGCTCCAGGAGTTACGCAAAGAATTAAGCTCTTCCCTGTTTGTCCTATGAGCCGTCATTCCACATCTCTGAAGGCATTATTATTCACTTGGTCTTGTTCAAACAATGCACGGAAATACTTTTGAAATACTAAAGTTCATTAAATATAATCAAATGCTATCTGCACAGCAAACATTAAAAGGCATGTGAAAAGCTGCGCAAAACCATTTCTAACCTGTATTCAGACACCTGCTTGCGTATTCAATGTACAAAATATTCTTAAGGAAAAGAGATAAGTCAAAGATATCAAGAGTGGGTGCACATAACAAGGAACATAAATCCCTAGTAAGCACGTGAAAATACCCTAAGTAATCTGTAAATAAATAAAGTAATAAGCAAATAAATAGAAAATAAACCATAACAAGTGAAACAAGGATATCACAATGTAGAAGGCAAAATACGACACCATTTCTGCAAAAAATATATATCAACATAGGTGTATAGATATGTGTGTGATTAAATATGTTAGTGC
>NW_024084303.1:0-1815 GCF_003009895.1 Hyaena hyaena | reverse complement strand
ATTCGCTGCTCTGCCTCATCCATCCTTGCTGCCGTCACATTCATTTGAAATTGCAACTCAGTTATAGCATTTTTTATTTCATCCCGACTCTCTTTCACTTCTTTTATCTCCATGGAGAGGGGTTCTAATCTATTTTTGACCCCAGCTAGTATACTTATTATCGTGATTCTAAATTCTAGTTCAGACATCTTGCTTGTATCTGTGTTGATTAAGTCCCTGGCTGTCGTTTCTTCCTGCTCTTTTTTTGGGTTGAATTCCTTTGTTTCATCAATTTGAAGGAAGAAGAGAAATTAGTAGGTAAAAAAATTAAAATTAAAAAATTAAAAGCAACAGCACACACACACAAAATCAAACAAATGATGCTAGATCTTATGTGTGTTTTTTTCTGGTTATTAAAAGGAGCTTGACTGATTAGAGAAAACGGGGGAAATTTAACAAGGAAATGAAAGGAAAACGTTTGAAAACTGGAGAAAATGGATACAATGAAATAGAATAAATTGAAATGATGAAGGTAAAATATAATTTGAAAAATTTACAAAAATGTAAAAAAGTTTAGTAGAAAAAAATAAAACTATTTTTAATAAAAATTATAAATAATAATAAAACTTTCATCTTTCTGCATTAAAGTAAAAGAAAAAAGAAAAAAATTGAATAGATTGACCAATGTCAATCAAAAGTGATATAGGATTGATATTGCATTGATTTCCCATAGAATTGCACGATGAAGGACTTTATAGGCCAAAACTAAGCAGGCAGAGAGATCTGTGTTGTTCCTTAAGAACGTTGTTGGCCCATTTGGCTGGGGCTTAGTGTAACAGCTCTGTTCTCCACTATATGGCCCTGCCTAGTATACTGGTGTGGATTGTTGTGGCACCTCTAGATGTGTATGTGCATGCATGGGCGGGGTTAAAATGGCGTCACCAGCTAGCCATTCTCTAGTATTGGAACTCTGTGCTCTCTCTGACCAGAAATCATGCCCTTGACCTTTGTCTCCAGCTTCTATCTACTCCTCGCTTTTCTGCTTTTACACTGTCCATTAGCAAGCTGTCAGTTTGCCAGGCAAAACCTCCCTCCTGAGTTTCATCTCCTATGCAGCTGTGTTTCCAGACCTCTCACATCTGAGGGACTCCAGATTTGACCCACACAGATCCTCTGGGGGAGGGTCTCACAGAGCAATGGCTGGGTGCAGGCCACACTCAGGAACCTTCGCAGGACTGCAGCTGCCAATGCCCAGAGACTGGATCTGGGTGCCTGCCTGCTCCAGAAAAAGTTCACGAAATCCTGGAGCAGCAGTATATTAAGGATATAGAAAATCCCAACACATATCTGGCACCAGACTTCCCTTCTCATGACCTTGTTCCAGCACCAGCAAATGTTCTCGGGGGTCTGAAGGGACTGGGTGGCCACAAACCTTCTTACCAAATGTCCTTCCAGCTGTGGAACTGCTCCTTCCGGACCCCACTCTGCTCCTGGGAATTCGCCCTTTCCACCAGAACACCACCAGGTATTGAACTGCGGAGTTTCACACTCTGCACTCCCCCTGTTTATAGAGTTACAGTGGAATTTAAACCCTCTCCTCTCTCCTTTCTCCCTTTTTAGTTCAGTTCCCGTGGCTGTTTTGACTTTTCCACTTTCTCTACCGCTCCTTTTGTGAAGGGTGCGTTTCCCACACTCTCCTCCCGTCTCTGTCCTCTCTCCACAAGGAAAAACCACTCTCTGCCCTCAGAAGCTTCTCTCTACCCCAGTTCACCTCTCCACATCACCTGTCTGCTGATTTCTTTCGTTCAAGTTGTACAGACTCTTTTGTTAATCCTC
>NW_024084302.1:0-1816 GCF_003009895.1 Hyaena hyaena | reverse complement strand
ATTTTCCAGCAAGAGAAGAAGAAACTTTGTGGAAAGGAACTTCCCTCCAAGACAGTGGTATTTTATAGTGAACGTGACAACTCAGATTGGTTGAATTCTTCTCAAAGTGCATAAACAATTGCACAAAAATCAAACATGATATAACTTGAAATCAATATATTCCTTTTCTCACTATGAGGAAATGGTAGATAGGAAAACAGGAATTCGTACGCCCAATCTGAGCTATAGATGAAATTAACCAGATGTATCTAGGGAATCTTCATGGAGGAGGGAAGAAGTGTAATACAGCAGCTCAAAAGGAGGGTGTCACATCCATCCCGGGTGTGTCCTGACACAGTCACAGAAGCAGGAAAGAAATGATAACCATCAAAAGGGAGAAAGGGCAAAGAAACTCAAGGTTCTGGGATATGAATCCATCCAAATTTCCTGGATCTATGAGAAGAAGCCATTACACTTTAGGGCTCAGGCAGCAATGAGGCTATCTACATGGCAATCCTAAGAGGGATATTAACCTGAAGATACATGCACACTAATGCCCAACACCTCAATGAGATGCTGCTGCTCAATCCCCCCAAAATGTATGTCTTCTTAACTTATTCTTAAATTGACACAGATACCCAAGATTGTAGCTGAAGAAATAAATGTTAACTCTACCCCTAAAGAATTTCTCTAAGAACGCCTCTAACTCATCCCCTAAGGAAACCTTTAATGAATTTGGGGAGCTCACTGGTAGTAAACTCATTCAAAATGTCAAAGAGATGAGCTAATATGCTTGATTTATGTTCAAAGTAGGAAAACGTCTGACTAGACAAAGGAGAATCAAGTGGAAAGAGCATCAGGCTAAGATGTGGGAGACTTGGGGTTTAGTTCTGACACTGCCACCGCCTGGCTATAGAATATTCTGTAAATCACTTCTCCTCTTTGGGCCTCAGTTTATGTATCTGGAAATCAAGAGGGATTTAAACAAATTGAGAAAAGGAATTTTTGTAGAAAACATGCCTCCACTAGTTTATCTTTCAGTTGTGGCAGATACACAGGATGGACTATGGTGCCCTTTTCCCTGAACCTAGATAAAGCCTCACGATCCCAACTCAGCAATCTAGGCAGCTCCTACCAGACCATCACAGTCAACATGCTAGGTGAAATGTATTCCCATCCTTGGAAATGATCTCCAGAATGCCTTCCAATTCCAAGCACTTGCTTCAGTGGTTTTCTTTTTTTTTTTTAACGATTATTTATTTTTGAGAGACAGAGCATGAGTGGGGGAGGGGCAGAGAGAGAGAGAGAGACACAGGATCTGAAGCAGGCTCCAGGCTCTGAGCTGTCAGCCCAGAGCCTGAAGCGGGGCTCGAACTCATGGACCACGAGATCATGACCTGAGCCAAAGTCGGACACTTAACTGACTGAGCCACCCAGATGCCCCTGTGCTTTTTTGATTTCCTGTTGCCTCCTCTCCCAACCATTTAAAAATAGGCTTGATAAGAATGGATCTTCTTCTGCAATTTCATTGACTCACTTCTCCTAAGGGTTTCTTTTCAAGTTCTTAGGAAGTTCAGGGGCAGATAAAGATTTCGTATAAAAACGAACATGGCTTATAGGGTCGTTTCTTGTGCTAACAAAAAAGAAGCTACAGAGAATCATGAGGTAAGTGACTGTTTGATGTTGGTCTATCTGGCCCTAATCTGCCTCCCTCTACTTACTGAAAGTAGATAGCAGTTGACCCGTAAGCATAATGATGATCTGTGAAAGAAACAAAAGGTGTTTGGAAGGCCAAAATTTAGGTAAGCTATAAAGTTAACTAGAAGCAGGAAGATAA
>NW_024084301.1:0-1817 GCF_003009895.1 Hyaena hyaena | reverse complement strand
GTCCAGTGCGCCCAGCACTATTTGTTAAAGAGACTGTCTTTTTTCCATTGGATGCTCTTTCCTGCTTTGTGAAAGATTAGTTGGCCATACATTTGTGGGTCCAATTATGGGTTCTCTATGCTATTCCATTGGTCTATGTGTCTGTTTTCGTGCCAATACCACACTGTCTGGATGATTACGGTTTTGTAGTAGAGACTAAAGTCTGGGATGGTGATGCTTCCCACTTTGCATTTCTTCTTCAATATAATTTTGGCTATTCAGGATCTTTTGTCATACCATACAAATTTTAGGATTGTATGTCCTAGCTTTGAGAAGATGGCTGGTGCAATTTTGATTGGGATTGCATTGAATGTGTAGATTGCTTTGGTTAGTATTGATATTTTAACAATATTTATTCTTCCAATCCATGAGCATGGACTGTTTCTCCATTTCTTTGTGTCTTCTTCAATTTCTTTCATAAACTTCTATAACTTTCATCATACAGACCTTTTACATCTTTGTTTAGGTTTATTCTTGGGTATTTTATGGTTATTGGTGCAATCGAAAATGGGATCAGTTTCTTGATTTCTCTTTCTGTTGCTTCATTATTGGCGTATAGAAATGCAACCGATTTCTTTACATTGATTTTGTATCCTGCGACTTTGCTGAATTTATGTATCAGCTCGAGCAGTCTTTTGGTGGAATCTTTTGGGTTTTCCATGTAGAGTATCATGTTGTCGGCAAAAAGTAAAAGTTTGACTACTTCTTTGCCAATTTTGATGCCTTTTATTTCAGTTTGTTGTCTGATTGCTGATGCTAGGACTTCCAACACTGTGTTAAACAGCAGTGGTGAGAGTGGACATCCATCCCTGTCGTGTTCCTAATCTCAGGGGGAAAGCTCTCCGTTTTTCCCCATTGAGGATATTTGTTCTGCGTATATGTCTTTTATGATGTTAAAATGTGTTCCTTCTATCCCAACTTTCTTGAGGGTTTTTATTCAGAAAGGATGCTGTATTTCGTCTAATGCTTTTTCTGCACTTATTGACAGAACCATATGATTCTTATCCTTTCTTTTATTAATGTGATGTATCACATTGATTGAATTGTGAAAGTTGAACCAGCCTTACAGCCCAGGAATGAATCCCACTTGATCATGGTGAATAATTCTTTTTATATGCTGTTGAATTTGATTTGCTAGTATCTTGTTGAGAATTTTTGCCTCCATATTGATCAAGGATATTAGCCTGTAATTCTCCTTTTCTGTGGGGTCTCTGTCTGGTTTGGGAATCAAGGTAACGTTGTCCCCATAGAATGAGCCCAGAAGCTTTCCTTTCACTTCTATTTTTTGGAGCAACTTGAGAAGTATAGGTATAAACTCTGCTTTAGATGTCTGGTAGAATTCCCTGAGAAGCTGTCTGGCTCAGGACTCTTATTTGTTGGGAAATTTTTGATAACTGATTCCATTTCTTCACAGCTATGTGTCTGTTCAAATTTTCTATTTCTTCCCATTTGAGTTTTGGTAGTGTGTGGGTGTTTAGGAACTTGTCCACTTCTTGGGTACCCTCCTACACTGTTGGTGGGAATGTAAACTGGTGCAGTCACTCTGGAAAACAGTGTGGAGATTCCTCAAAAAATTAACAATAGAACTCCCCTATGACCCAGCAATGGCACTACTAGGAATGTACCCAACGGATACAGGAGTGCTGATGCATAAGGGCACAGGTACCCCAATGTTCATAGCAGCACTCTCAACAATAGACAAAACATGCAAAGAGCCTAAGTGTCCATCCACTGACGAATGGATCAAGAAGATGTGGTTTATCTATACAATAGAATAC
>NW_024084300.1:0-1819 GCF_003009895.1 Hyaena hyaena | reverse complement strand
GTAGTAGATGTTTACAGTTCACAGTACTATTTGACCTTGTGAGGCACCTGTTCGTGTTTTGCCTATTTCCTTCAGGATTTTACCATCTCTTCGCTAATAAGAGGTCATCAGTTGACTGCTTCATTCAAAGCGCAATATAGGCTTTTAAGATTCAGTCTTCACGTATTTGTCAGTCACGGTGGACGATCTGTGCTGCTGTCTCTGAAAAAGACATTTTCCTATTTCCTTAAACACCATGCGTTCTGAGCAGGGGCATTAAGCATCCCTTTGATTTCACATTCAATTCTGAGGTCAAACGTGGGAGGTTGAATTGCCATTCTGGCTTCGTGCTGCTGGAGTGCACTGCCTTGCCTCCCAGCCTTGGGCTTGGCTACAAGATGTGCACGGACCAACCGGACAGCGACAGACAGGAAACAGAGGCTAGACACGTGCCCGCACCATCGTGCTTGCCCTCCTGTCTTTCACCATGAGAACATGTCTCAGGTAACTAGTGGTCCGAGGAGGGTAAAAGCCACGGCGGGCAGGCCCCGGCGGAACACACGGCTTAGAGCAAAGCCCGGCAGAGCCCAGCCTGGATCAGCTGAGCCCCAGCTAACCCACGGGTGGGCCAGAGAGAAATCAATGCTCACTGCTGCTAGAAGCTATTGAAATTTGAAGTTTGCTTGCAGGCAGTCTTATGGCAGTAACAGCTGACGAGTACATAAGAAGCCCTCCTCCTTTGCCATCTCGTTATTTTGAAGAGGACCTGTGTTAGGTTCCTGGGATCCATGTAACAAAGTACCACAGGCTGGCTGGCTTAAACGACAGAAATGTATTGGGAGGATGATGTAATCCCAAGGGGGCCTTACCACAGGGACGCAGGAAGAGAAGGACAATGTGAAAACAGGAGAGAGACCTCAAGAGGCTACTACACTGCCAGCTTTAAAACTGAAGGGAGGGACCAGAAGCCAAAGCATGCAGGTGGCCTCTAGAAGCTCGAAAAAGCAGAAAATGGATTCTCCCCCTAGAGTTGCCAAAAGCAACCAGCCCTGCCCACAAGGTGATTTGATTTAAGCCCTGTTACCACTAGTTTCAGGGGCGCTGGGGTGGCTCAGTCGGTTAAGCACCTGACTCTTTTATTTTGGCTCAGATCGTGATCTCACGGTACGTGGGATCCAGCCCGCATTGAGCTCTGCGGCTTGGAGTCCGCTTGGGATTCTCTCTCTCTCCCTCTCTCTCTCTCTCTCTCTCTCTGCCCCTCCCCAATTTGCACACATGCTCTCTCTCAAAATAAATAAGCAAACATTAAAAAAAAAAAAAGACTCGTTTCAGATTTTTGATCCCCAGAACCGTAAGATGATAAATGTGTCACTTTAAGGGACTAAATTTGCGGTGATCTGTTCAAGCTACAATAGAAAACTTATACCCAACTCATAAGCCATCTCTGGGAGACACGGTACAGCCCTGTACACAGGCTCCTTGACAAACTTCCCCCAAGATTTTACATCAGAGGGTGACGCTTGCCTGATTCAGTCTTCCATGTGAGGACTGCAAAATGCTAATCTTTCGGCTCCAGCACTCACAACACTTAGTTGGCACTCAGGATTCTATAGTAAACACTTTATCTGTTTGTATACGTGCTGCCAACTATTTATGCGTTTGTCTTCCATACGTCCTCATTACTCCCAAAGTTTTCCACCGGTTTATAATTCATTACCATGCTTAACTATTTTAGTGTACAAACCCTTCCGGATTTATCCGGTGGAAGCCAAGGGCCAGGCTCAAGTCTTGTGGCCTTCCTGCCTGGTCTCCACAGACTGGCGCTGGAACCCAAGCCATA
>NW_024084299.1:0-1820 GCF_003009895.1 Hyaena hyaena | reverse complement strand
CGGGGCTCGAACCCACGAACTGTGAGATCATGACCTAAGCGAAAGTCGGACGCTTAACCAACTAAGCCACCCAGGCACCCCTAAAGTATTTTGATTTTAATGGAAGCAAAATTATTGGATAGAGGAAGAAATCCCAGGCACATATTTAAAAGGAAGAAGTAAAATTTGAATGGTTATCAGCTAAACAGCTATTCAGATAGTCTTCAAGGGAAGTGCAAATAGTAAGCATAGCTATATATTGATGAAAAATATCAGCTGTCACAGATAAATACTAAAATATTAGTTGGCTTGCTCATGCAATTCATTTATGTCTTGTAGATGCATTTGAGCATCTACAAAAAAAAATAATACACTAAACATTAACCAGTTAATTTATCTTGATAATAATTTTTATACATTATATTCAGTAATGATGCCATATTATCTGCATAAATATAACTCCTAATTCCAAAAAGGCCTCTAGGTTCATAAAAACAAAAGAACTTGACTCTTTTTATAGTACAGATGATATTAAGAAAATTACTTCTTTTTCGACGCCCAGGTGGCTTTGTCCATTAAGCGTTGGACTTCAGTTCAGGTCATGTTCTCTCAGTTCATGAGTTCGAGCCCCACAGAGGGCTCTGTGCTGACAGCTCAGAGCCTGAGGCCTGTTTCAGATTCTGTGTCTCCCTGTCTCACAGCCCCTCCCCCGCACATGCTCTGTCTCTCTCAGGAATAAACATTAATTTTTTTAAATTACTACCTTTAATTAATTTTTATAGTCTGTATTGCAATCAGCTTTTGTTGTGCAACAAACAACATTTCAATGACATAAAACAATAATTTATTTCTCACTTACATTTCTGTAAATTGGCTGATGTAAAACTTACCCAGGTTGGATTCAGCTGGATTTGGTTCGAAGAAGACATGTGGATCCATGTCTATTCTAGACATCTATCTTCTTCATCCAGAAGCTACCTGAAATAGGTTAATCTCATGACATAAAGCAGGAGAAAAGAAAAAGCCCAACCACTGAAAAGGCACGTCAAGCCTCTGCTTGCAACGTATCCATAACATCTCATTTGGCCAAAGCAAATTACATGTCTGAGTCTAGTATCAATGAGATGGAGTAGTTCACTCCTTCCATGGAAACAGAAGATGGGAAAAAGAAGTGCTAATTTCCTGAATCCTGAACAATAACAGAGTCTACCACAATCTGTACAAGAGTGATAATAACAATTGTTGTGCCCGATTCACGAGTCCCCAGAGACCACCAAGGAGCTGACACCGATGCAAGTACAAAAGGGTCTTTACTACAAACTCAAGCAGGGGCTCACCTGCCTACTGGTGTTGTGGCAGCAAGGTGAAGCCCCGAACAATAGCGAGTAGGGTTTTTATGGGGTCAGGGATGGGGGTGTTACAGTGCACACGTTGTACGTATAGCATCATCACATAAGCACCAATCATAATTGTACAACACCCATGGTAACAGCTTTGGTTACAGATACCGTACAGTATCTGTGAGGTGTTCATTATTTTTGGTGGGACCCAATCATGACTTTTGAGAATCCTTTGAAAATGACCAATTATGAGGTGAGTTCAAAGGGCGCACATGGGGTTCAGGCAAGCAGTGAGTAATTGGCTAGTTTGTACAAAATAACTGTCTGCAGTTCCCAGCCTTGACTCAGACCACAGGAATGTATTTTTGATTAGCTGACCTGAGGGCGGTCCGAGGATGGCTTTAGCCTTGAGCAATCTGAGGCTTTTCCTGGAACTGGGGCCACGTGCAGCCCGAGGTTGCTCTTAATGGGGGCCTTAATCTCAAAATGACATTACTTAGG
>NW_024084298.1:0-1820 GCF_003009895.1 Hyaena hyaena | reverse complement strand
TGATAAGGTATGGATTTTTATCAATGCTTTGGCTTAGCCAAGAACTGGCAGTATAGTCCAGAAAATGGACTTCAAGTGACTGAAGGATAAAAGCAACACTATGTTATAGAAAATTTTATGCATTTTGAGGGGAAAATCAAAGTGGAGTATGTCAATGTTCACTAAAAACTCTCTTGCTTGATATTATGCACCCTCTGATATGATATTTATGAGAAGGGCATATTGTCTCTGTGGTATTTTTACCAACAACTCATAACCACTATATAAACATCAAAGGAATCCAAATTGAAGTATATTACACAAATACTTGGCCAATCTTTGAAACTGTTATGAATTAAGGCCCTGATAAAGTCCAGACTGAGTTCTATCACATATCCAAAGAAAATAAGATGTGACAACTAAATGCAGTTCTATCCTGGAACAGAAAAAGACAATAGTGGGAAAACTGGTGAAATTCAAATAAACTCTGGAGTTCAGTTAATAGTAATGTACCAATGTCAGTCTCTTAGTTTGATAAATGTGCATAGTTATGGACGATGTTAACACTAGGGAAAAGTGGCTAGAGGGTAGGCGGAAATTATATACAAACTCACTATACTATCTCCACAACTTTTCTTTAAAACTAAAGTTATGTTCTGGAAGTTGGCTGGGAAGATGATGAAGTCCAAGAACCCTCAGCTTGCTTCATCCCATGGACACAACTAGAGACCATTCACATCAGCATATATAATCCAGAAAAAGATCTGAACACTAGAGGAACACACTCCACAACTAAAGGTAGTGAAGAATCCACATTAAAGACGGTAGTAAGAGCAAGGATGTGGCCTGGGAGCAAATGGATTATGGCCATCCACAGTGGGGAGGGAGCTGTGGCACAGAGAAGGGGAGGAAACAGACCTCCACCATTTACACCAGGGAGCCCATAAAAAATCCCCATAATATTTGCCTTCGAAAACAAATTTCATGAGTTCTTAAAACCAGTGAGACTTAAAACTTGGAATTTTTATAAATCGATTGGCTTGGCTCTAGGATGGTCAGGGGGTCATTAGCAGAGTCCCTGCCCTCAAAGGGACAGAATAGCAAACAGCCTGTGCAGATACAGCATAGAACCAGGAGGTTTTTTAAAAAGTACAATTTATTGTCAAATGGGCTAACATACCGTGCGTACAGTGTGCTCTTGGTTTTGGCGGTAGAAAAACCAGCAGTTTGAAAAACACCAGGGGCAGCTGGGAAGAAGAGTACTTTCCTCATTTCAGAGTGTGGCCCAGAGAGACAGGCACCACAGGGAGACCCCTCCAGGAACAAAGGACCAGCAGGCACCGTTTCCCTCCCCAGACGCCGCATAAACAGCAGCCACAGCTGACACTCATTCCCTACCTTGCTTACACCAATGCCCCCTCCACCCCGACCCCGCTGTGCTTTGAGCGGGTCTGCCTTTCCTACGCACACTCACCTTAGTCCCAGCACCGTGGGCCCTGTCCTCCAGGAAGGCTGGCACAAACCCTGCCAACCCCACATCTCCCAACCCATGCGTTTTGTGGGACCTCAGTTCCAGTAGTGGCAGGGGAAGGTCTCGTTTCCCAAGCAGACCACCATACACCTTGTTAAAACATGCCTCACCCCTGTGGGGAGCAAACTCTACACAGGATAGGCAAACAGAGCCTCTGCAGACAATCAGACTAAAGGAATAAGAGGCCAAGACTTGGGGCGCCTGGGTGGCTCAGTCAGTTAAGCGTCCGACTTCAGCTCAGGTCATGATCTCACGGTTCGTGGGTTTGAGCCCCGCGTTGGGCTCTGTGCTGACAGCTAGCTCAGAGCCT
>NW_024084297.1:0-1820 GCF_003009895.1 Hyaena hyaena | reverse complement strand
AGCCGGGCCGGGGCGGCGCGGGGAGGCGCGGCGCGGGGAGGCCGAGGCGGCCCGGGGCCGACGAGCCGGCGGCGCCCATGGCCGAGCGGGGGCGGGCGGCGGCAGCTCCGGCGGGCCCTCCGCGGACGCCCAGCCGCCGCCACCGGTCCCGAGCGCGGCCGCTGCCGGGGCTGCCGGGGAGGTGCGGCCCTTGGCCCGGAGCCCAAAGGAAGGGCCGCTCCCGAACCCCTTCCGGGCCGCTCGCGGTACCGCACGACCTCCTCCCGGGGGGTTGGCCCTGGGGCGCAGCGGTGGCAGGCGGCGGCCTCGCCGCTGCAGGGTCCTGGCCCCACCGCTCCCTCCGCCTTCCGCCTTCCGCCACGACCGCCACCGTATTTGTGAGTTTTTATTAAGCCTAAAATGGTCAGACCGCTACGTATTTGTGAGTTTTTATTAAGCCTAAAATGGTCAGATCCCAAATTTGCAGGACAAAGCGTGATTTCTAAATTAGAAAGCAGGCAGCGGGGAGGTCGGGCTTGGGGATAATGGGGAACCTTCACGGCGCGTCCCGCGGACCGCCACCACCCTCCTCGCCTGCCACACACGACCAGGGAGCCCGGGGGAGCAGGCAGTCAGGGCGGACGGGTGCGACTAGACACGCAGGGCCCGAGAACGGAGGCTGGCGAGGGGGTCGGCGGTCCCGCGGGCTCTCCCGGCCGCAGGTCGGCGCAGCGCGGGGTGACGGAGAGCGCCCTCTGCAGGGCGCAGGGCCCGGCGCGCTGCTCCCGGCAGCGGTCCCCGGGTCCTGGCCGGGAAGTTTGGTATCGGCCCAAGTTTGGTATCGGCCCAAGATCCGGACGCTTCTTCCTGGCAGAAGGGAAGGTCCAACTGGCGCCGCAGGCACTGACCTCAGTCACTTGTCTCTTTCAAATCAGGTCATGCTTCAAACAACAAGGTCAACCATCAGGGTCAAGGTGGCTTAAGAGTATTAGGCTCCTGTTTGATGTGCGGGACTGTTAAATAAAAAAATTAGCCTGCTTGGAATTCTCTCTCTCTCTCTCTCTCTCTCTCTCTCTCTCTCTCTGCCCCTCCCCCACTCGCACTCTGCCTCTCTCTCAAAAATAAACAAATATTAAAAAAATTTTTTTAATTATCCTGACTCTTGAAAAAGAATGAAACTGAACCTTATATCAGACACTCGAAATGATTTAAAGAATTAAACCTAAGACCTGAAACTATCAACTCCTAGAAAATATAGGGGATAAGCTCCTTGGTATCAGTCTTAGTATTTTTTGATAAGACACCAAAAGCAAAAGCAAAAATAAACAAGTGGGACTAGTCAACCTAAAATGCTTGCGTGTGGCAAAAGAAACCATCAACAAAATGAAAAGGCAACCTACAGAATGGGAAAAATTATTTGCAAATCATGTATCTGATAAGGGGTTATTGCCTAAAATTATGAAGAACTATAATTAAATCACAAAACAAAAAATCCAATTTAAAAATGAGCAGCATTGTGCTCTTGGCTGGCTCAATCTTGGGTTCAAGTCCCACATTAGGTGTAGAGATTACTTAAAAATAAAACCATAAAGGGGCGCATGGGTGACTCAATCGGTTAAACTACCGACTTCAGCTCAGGTCTTGATCTCACAGTTCATGAGTTCAAGCCCCACATTGGGCTCTGTGCTGACAGCTCAGAGCCTGGAGCCTGCTTCGGATTCTGTGTCTCCCTCTCTCTCTGCCCCTTCCCCACTCGCAATCTGTGTGTGTCTCTCTCTCTCAAAATAAATATTTCAAAATTTTTAATAAAAATAATAAAATCCTAGGGGCGCCTGGGTGGC
>NW_024084296.1:0-1821 GCF_003009895.1 Hyaena hyaena | reverse complement strand
ATTTTGAGTTTATTTTTGTGTATGGTGTGAGAAAATGATCTAGTTTCATTCTTCTGCATGTTGCTGTCCAGTTCTCCCAGCACCGTCTGTTAAAGAGACTGTCTTTTTCCCATTGGGTACTCTTTCCTGCTTTGTCAAAGATTAATTGGCCATACATTGTGGGTCCACTTCTGAGTTCTCTATTCTATTCCATTGGTCTATGTGTCTGTGTTTGTGCCAATACAATACTGTCTTGATGATGACAGCTTTGTAGTAGAGGCTAAAGTCTGGGATGGTGATGCCTCCCATTTTGGGTTTCTTCTGCAATATTACTTTGGCTATTCAGGGTCTTTTGTGGTGCCATACAAATTTTAGGATAGTTTGTCCTAGTTTTGAGAAGAATGCTGGTGCAATTTTGATTGGGATTGCATTGAATGTGTCAATTTCTTTGGGTAGTAATGACATTTTAGCAATATTCTTCCGATCCATGAGCATGGAATGTTTTTCCATTTCTTTGTGTCTTCTTCAATTTCCTTCGAAGTTTTCTATAGTTTTCATCATACAGATCTCTTATATCTTTGGTTAGGCTTATTCCTAGGTATTTTATGGGTTTTTTTGTGCAATTGTGAACGGGATCAGTTTCTTGATTTCTCTTTCTGTTGCTTCATTATTAGTGTATAAAAATGCAACCGATTTCTGTACGTTGATTTTGTACCCTGCAACTTTGCTGAATTCATGGATCAGTTCTAGTAGGCTTCTGGTGGAGTCTGTCGGGTTTTCTATGTAGAGTATCATGTCGTCTGAAAAAAGTGAAAGTTTGACTTCTTCTTTGCCAATTCTGATGCCTTTTATTTCTTTTTGTTGTCTGATTACTGATGTTAGGACTTTCAGTACTATGTTAAACAACAGTCGTGAGAGTGGACATCCCTGTCGTGTTCCTGATCTCAGGGGGAAAGCTCTGAGTTTTTCCCCATGGAGGATGATGTTAGCTGAGGGCTTCTCATAAATGGCTTTTATGATGTTTAAGTAAGTTCCTTCTATCCCGACTCTCTCGAGGGTCTTTATTAAAAAGGGATGCTGTTTTTGTCAAATGCTTTTTCTGCATCTATCGACAAGATCACACGGCTTTTATCTTTTCTTTTGTTAATGTGATGTATCACATTGACTGATTTGCAAATATTGAAACAGCCCTGCAAACCAGGTATGAATCCCACTTGATCATGGTGGATAATTCTTTTTATGTGCTGTTGAATTCATTTGCAAGTATCTTGTTGTTGTTGTTTTTTTAATTTTTTAAGGTTTTATTTATTTTTGAGAGAGAGAGAGAGAGAGAGAGGAGAGTCAGAGAGAGAAGGAGACACAGAATCTGAAACAGGTTCCAGGCTCTGAGCTGGCAGTCAGCACAGAACCTGACGCAGGGCTCAAACCCACGAACCATGAGATTATGACCTGAGCCGAAGTCGGACGCTTAACCGACTGAGCCACCCAGGCGCCCCTGCAAGTATCTTGTGGAGGACTTTTCCATCTGTATTCATCAAGGATATTGGCCTGTAGTTCTCCTTCTTTTTTGCTGGGTGTCTGCCTGGCTTGGGAATCAAAGTGATGCTGGCTTTATAAAATGAGTCTGGAAGTTTTCCTTCGATTTCTATTTTTTGGAATTGCTTGCGAAGAATGGGTATTAACAATGTTTTAAATGTCTGGTAGAATTCCCCAGGGAAGCCATCTGGTCTAGGGCTCTTATTTGTTGGGAGATTTTTGATAGCTGATTCAATTTCTTCACTAGTTATGGGTCTGTTCAGATTTTCTATCTCTTCCCATGTGAATTTTGGTAGTGAGTGTGTG
>NW_024084295.1:0-1821 GCF_003009895.1 Hyaena hyaena | reverse complement strand
CATCCTCACCAGCATCTCTTGTTCCTTGTGTTGTTAATTTTAGTCATTCTGACAGGCGTGAGGTGAATTTCCCTGATGATAAATGAGGGAAATGTATCTGTTAGCCATTTGTGAATACTAAGTGATTTTTGTCTGTGTCTCTTCTAGCAGTCTTGATCTCCAGGGACTATCTCAGATTTGTCTTTGTACCTTAGCAACTAACCAGTGCTTGGCACAGAAATGGTGAGTATTAAGTGCCTTTAAAGAAAAAGATGGATAAACGGGAGAAAGAGGAATAGGGGAAGAAAGGAAAGAGGGAAAGGAGAGACATAGATCTTGGGATCGTTCCACTGCACCATTCAGTTTACAGAAATTATTTAGCAATTCTTCCTTTAATATAAGGAATTAGTTAAAATAAAATTGTGTATTTCAAATAAAATTGATTATTTATATGTTTATGCGTTGGTGCAATTCCTTAGATTTCTCCACTAACTAAAAAGTATTTACTATTATCTATAAGTAATTTGCAACCAACCTTCTATGCATTTCCCTGAGCATTTTATGAAGATGCACATCATAAATCAATACGCAAGTGTTATGCTGAATTCTGGAGTTAAGTACTTGCCATCTCTGCTGAGTTCATGAAGTTGGATATCGGAATTGAAAGTTTTGCTTTGTAGTCATAGGTTGGGGGGAATGAAAAGTTAAACTTATAAAGAGATAAGAATAGCATAAATACAGAAAGGAAGGCAAAGGATAATTGATAGCATGAGTCACACTCACAGTGTTTTCTTAAAGTATTCTGAGTATGCTTTTTAAATGATCATATGTGGGGGCGCCTGGGTGGCTCTGTCAGTTAAGTGTCCGACTTCGGCTCAGGTCATGATCTCACAGTTTGTGGGTTCGAGCCCCACGTTGGGCTCTGTGCTGACAGTTAGCTCAGAGCCCGGAGTCTGCTTAGGATTCTGTGTCTCCCTCCCTCTCTGACCCTCCCCTGCTCATGCTGTCTCTCTCTCTCAGAAATAAATTAAAAAAATTACAAATAAATAAATAAAAATAATCATACATGTGTGTATAAATATACATAAACATTTTTTTCTAGAGGAAATTTTTAATAGTTGGGTTTCAACTGCACATGTCCTATCCTATAATGGATTTCTGGCTCTTCAGAACTTGGGTATCCAATTGGTTGTTTCTCTTTTTGAATGTAGTTTGACTTTGGGACGTCTGGTGTGGAAAATCTCTGTAAGGAAGTTAAAAATATCAATTGTAATTAAACGGTATTTAATAAAATTTCTGTTCTTTTTAAGATATACTTATGTATTATACAATTTTTCATATAATATGAGTCATTTCAAAAACCTATTTAATCACCGTTATAAATTTCACTGATTTAAAACAACTCACAAAAATATTTTCTTTTAGCAAATGAATTGTTGGCTACTTTTAAAGAAGCATTAAATACTGTAGTTGTAATACAGTTACTGCAGACAAGTTTAAATATTGTACAATCCAGAATCTCTTTATTAAAGTAAGAAACAAACATTACAGGATGAAATTTACATTAAAAAACCAAATATCTCTTTTTCAAAATTTATAACTGTTTTTCTACCAAAGCACACAGTCTTATCTTGCAAACTGATGACTGTTAGTACTGTAAACCTGCAAAATTAAATTTGTTGCTTTTACAAAGTGTTCTACTTTTCTCTTATTGTATGATTATTTGCACAAACGTTAAATTACATCACCAGTGTTTTCACATCATGTTATTATAGCAGCATTGTTTATGTCATACTAACCAGACTTTTGTCACTACTCTAGAATTGTTTTATGACAGGGGTT
>NW_024084294.1:0-1821 GCF_003009895.1 Hyaena hyaena | reverse complement strand
GGTAGCCATTGATTTGGTTTCCTCCTGGAGCCATGACTATACAAGTCTTTTCCCCATCCTCCAATGTGGTTAGTTGCTCTTTCTTCCCATTTTTGCAAATAAATGCTTTTTCTGATGGAAGGTTTGGCGGCAATATTTTCTTGTATGGTGTAGGTTGCCTTCTCAATCTGTGGATTGTTGAAGAGACTACCCTTGGCCCGTGTGTAGTCTTGACGAGGACGCCATCAAAGTGGGAGATGACTTGTGGGCTTTCTGTTCTTGTCCATGGTCTATGTCCCTATTCAGTGACCCCAGTACCATAGTGTTTCCTTTCTGTAGCTTTCTACTGAGTCTTCATGTATGCAGGGATGGAGCCACCGCTTGTTCTTCATTCTCAAGGATATTTTGACTATGGGGGAAACTTTGTGCTTCCATATGTACTTAGGATATTGGATTTCTAGGGAATGAAAATGTGATTTGGATAGGTGCGTCATTGAAACTGTAATCACTTATTCTAGGAAGTGGCCGTTGACCTTCCTCCTTTGGTGTCTGATGGCCTCAAAGGGCACCTGGCAGGAGCCCAAGGACTTCTTCCTTCCACGTCAAAAGTCAGACCCGGCCTCCGATTAACGTCAGAGGAATAAGCCGGGACGCAGCGCTTATGTCGTCTTCATCTTTGGATTTTCACGCTGTGCGATTGAGGGTGGAATCTGTCTAAAATCAATTTTACACAATGGCTTCTTAACTCAGTACCTTACACAAAAATAATACAATAGTAGAAAACCTCTGATTGCTCCCTTCCACTATCCACGTTTCAAGTGTCCCGTAACAGTTGGAATTTCTGGACGTGACACTTAGAGTGGCAAGGTTTAATGGGCAGGTAAAAAGGTAGTACGAAGGTGATTTTTGTAGATTCTCTGTCTCAGGGGAAGGTCTTTAAGTGTGAGCCATGTCTTCCTGAAGAGCTCACCGACGCTGAGCCCAGTGAGCATCTGCAAACCGACAGAGAGTTCAGGCAGATGCTGTCCGACCCTCGGAAACCTCAGCTTGAGTTAGAGTGCCAAGCAAGCCCTTGTCGCTAAGAAGATTACTCCTATTTGTGTTCCTACAGATTCGTGCCTGGAGAGCACAGCAGAGTCCAGCAACAAGGAGCGCGAAGACTGTACAGGTAGGGAAGCAGCACTCATTTAGGGGCAGTGGGAGAGGGCTGCAGGAACATGGGGTTGCATCGGATAGTCTGGAGTCCAAGGAAACTGGTCAGGAAACCAGAAAGGAAAGGGGAGTAGGTGTACAAGCCTGATTTGTTCTTTGCAGAGGTCACAGACATACTATCAATGAAGTTGTGTCCACGAGCATTGAGGGGGCTGTCTTTGTCCTCCCCTTTTCTTAGATCTCTTTTGAATCATCTTTCCCATCAACTCGGCACATGCGTCCCTTTGCCATTGCCAAAGTCAAAGCTTGCTTAGCACCTTTCAGAAATTGCACTTGAGGGATTCGGGTTTTTCCTGCCATTGACCCACAATGCACATGACCTGAGAAACGAGCACCCAGCAGTCAAATACAGGACACTGAGGAAAGGGGCCGTAATGACACTGGGATGAGGCCTACTTTTAGCCCTGAGGAGTTCATGGAAGTATTCTCTTCCTTCATGCCAGCTATGTGTCCTGTAGTGAAACTTCTTTTTTTTTTTTTTTAACAAATAGTTTATTGTCAAGTTGGTTTCCATATAACACCCAGTGCTCATCCCCACAAGTGCCCTCCTCCATGCCCATCTCCCCGCTCCCGCCACACACCCATCAGTCCTCAGTTCTCAGTATTCAGGAGTCTTTCATGGTTTGCCTC
>NW_024084293.1:0-1821 GCF_003009895.1 Hyaena hyaena | reverse complement strand
GGGCAGCAGCAGAACCCAAAAATCCCAAAGGGCCCAGGAAGGAACACTGAGGCACTGAGCTCCATATGGGCCACAGAAATAAAGAACACCTCTCCCCTTCCCGCACCCTCAAGAGAAAGGAGACATTGAAGAGCACGGCCTTATTCCTTCCCACAAATTAAGACACTCCTATGGGTGTCTGTATTAGCCTCTTTTCCAATTTGTATTTTCAGATCTCATACAAACTTCTTCACTCAGCTGGTTATGCCTTACTTTCTTTAAGGCGGTGATTCTTAATGTTTTTCATGTCACAGCTGCTTGAGGCCGATGGAAACTGTGAATCCCCTCTCCTCAAAATGTAGGCATGTTCCCAATATTTAGCAGATAGCTCAAAACCTTAGGACTTAAAGTAGGGTCCCCACACCAGGGGCGCTGGCACCGTCTGGGAGCTTGTGAGAAAAGTAGATGCCATGTGTGACAACATGGTCTCACTTACATGTGGAATCTAAAAACACTCTAGCTCATAGCAACAGAGAACAGATTAGTGGTTGCCAGGGACGGGAAGAGGGGGATAGAGGAAATGAGTGAAGATAAACAAAGGGTACCGACTTCCACTTATAAGACGAATAAGTTGTATAATAAGTAAAGCATGATGACTGCAGTAACAATGCTACATTGTATATTTGAAAGTTGCTAAGAGAGTAGATTTTAAGGGGTTTTTTTTCTTTTTCTTAGTTTATTGTCAAGTTGGTTTCCATATAACACCCAGTGCTCATCACCACAAGTGCCCTCTCCAATGCCCATCATCCCCCTTCCTCTCTCCCCCACCCCCATCAGCCCTCAGTTTGTTCTCAGCATTCAAGAGTCTCTCGTGGTTTGCCTCCCTTCCACTCCCCAACAACTTTTCCCCTTTTTCTCTCCCATGGTCCTCCATTAAGTTCCTCCTATTCCACCTATACATATGGTATCTGTCCTTCTCTGCCTGACTTATTTCGCTCAGCATAACACCCTCAAGGGCCATCCATGTTGCTACAAATGGCCAGATTTCATTCTTATTGCTACGTAGCATTCCATTGTATAGATAAACCACAAAAGACCCCGAATAGCCAAAGTAATACTGAAAAAGAAAAGCAAAATGGGAGGCATCACATCTCAGATGTTAGCCTCTAATACAAAGCTGTAATCATCAAGACAGTATGGTATTGGCACAAAAACAGACACATAGTCCAATGGATTAGAATAGAGAACTGGACTAGAATAGAGAACTAATGGACTAGAATAGAATTGGACCCACAAATGTATGGCCAGCTAATCTTTGACAAAGCGGGAAAGAGTATCCAATGGAAAAAAGACAGCCTCTTTAACAGGTGGTGCTGGGAGAACTGGACAGCAACATGCAGAAGAATGAAACTAGGTCATTTTTTCACACCATACACAAAAATAAACTCAAAATGGATAAAGGACCTGAATGTGAGACAGGAAACTATCAACACCCTAGAGGAGAAAGCAGGAAACAACCTCCTTTACCTCAACCGCAGCAATTTCTTACTTGACACATCCCCAAAGGCAAGGGAATCAAGAGCAAAAATGAACTATTGGGACCTCATCAAGATTAAAAGTTTCTGCACAGCCAAGGAAACAACCCAGAAAATTAATAGGCAACCAACGGAATGGGAAAAGATAGTTGCAAATGACATATCAGATAAAGGGCTACTATCTAAAATCTATAAAGAACTCACTAAACTCCACACCTGAAAAACAAACAATCCAGTGAAGAAATGGGCAGAAGACATGAACAGACACTTCTCCAAAGAGGACACCCAGATGGCTGACAGACACATG
>NW_024084292.1:0-1822 GCF_003009895.1 Hyaena hyaena | reverse complement strand
GAATTACAGGCATGTCTTCATGGGCATTAAAATTGTGAAGAATATTCATGAAAACCAACCATGGAAAACTCTCATGAAAACTTTTATGCATTAAGCACTCAAGACATTTAAAGATGTATTATGTTAATAGATCCCTCCTCTCCCACAGAATTTAAGGGTATAATCCATTCTATTTAGTTTTTTAATGTTTGTCTTAGCATGCAAGTGGGGGAGAGGCAAGAAGAGAGGGGGACATAAAATCTGAAGCAAGTTGCAGGCTGTGAGCTGTTAGCACAGAGCTTGATGCCGGGCTCCAACTCAAAAACCATAAGATCATGGCCTGAGGTGATGTTGAAGACCTAACCGACTGAGGCACTCAGGCTACTCTATAACCCATTCTTCAGAATCCACAAACAAAAACCTTTCCTGTTTTTTTATAAGACATTTTTTTAGTTTATTTTGAGAGAGATGGAGAAAGGAGAAGGTAAAAGTAAGAGGAAGAGAATCCCAAGCATACTCCACACTGTGGGTGCAGAAATGGACTTAAGGCTTGAACTCACAAACCATGAAATCATGACCTGAGCTGAAATCAAGAGTCAGATGCTCAACCTGTGAGTCACCCATGTGCCCCAAAACCTTTCATTTCTGAATAAACAAACATCATCAAAATTGTAAAATAGGCCCACAATCACTTTATTAAAAAAAAAAGTCTTTGGGATTAAATTCAGATATATTCTGAGGAAAGTAGAAAAACTAGTAATTCATTTTTCCTCATTTTTCCTGAAGTGAAGTTACATTAATAATTAAAACTTTTTCTAAATATAAGAAATTTACTAATTATCTATCTCACTTCTCATAAAGCACATGCCCGTGTCATATCAGGACTTTTGATCTAATAAAGGAGTCTCATACATAACTGCTCAAAGTGAAAACATAGGACAAAATGACAGGAACTTCATATTCTACAAAAAAAATCATAAAAGTATTCAATTAAGAAAAATAAGGTAACAATTGAGACTTTATTATAGGCTGTGAGTTTTATCTTGTAAATATCCTAGCTCCCCTATGGCATTAATTAATATAGAATTCTAGGAAAATAATAGGTGCTTTAAATTATTTCACTATTGAGAGATGGAATACATTGAATGGAAATTTCTTATTTTAGTTAAAACACAAAAGATGAACTCAAACATTTTTTAAGTTTGTTTGAGCAAGGGATAAAGAGTGATAAGAGGAAGACAGAAGCCAAACAGGTCTGCGCTGTCAGCCCACAGCCCCATGTGGGGATTGAAGTCAAAAACCCGGAGATCATGACCTAAGCCAAAATCAAAAGTTGGACTCTTAACAAACTGAGCCACCCAGGTGAACTGGATTTTTAAAAACATATATTTCACTTTTGAGAAAGAGTAGGGCAGAGGATCCCAAGTGGGCTCTGCACTGACAGCAGAGAGCTTGCTGAGGGCTTCAAACTCACCCACTGTGAGATCATGACTTGAGCTCAACTCAGACGCTTAACCATCTGAGCCAACCAAGCAATTCAAGAAATGAACATCTGAAGTGAAATAAAAGACTAGATTTTCTCATTTTAGAGAGTTGCTTTGTTATCTGATATATTGACTGGGTCTCTATTTTGTATGATGAAGATTAAAGCCTCTGTAATACTGGAAATGATAAATCAGAAAACTTGTGAGGTCTACCTCCAGTGTTCCTGGGATTTTTGCACCAAACCAAGATGCCCACCACCCCTCGACATACTTCACACGTAAAGCAAAACAGAACTCGAATCAATTAACATAGACTTCCTCAGGAATAGAGATTTCCCCAAACCCTCCAAGCAGTGGAG
>NW_024084291.1:0-1824 GCF_003009895.1 Hyaena hyaena | reverse complement strand
AATAGAGGAAGCATAATCTAAAATTCAAAAATATGAATGCCAAAAAGTGTAAAATTACATTAAGGTGGTAAGTGAGACAATCAGAGTAAAGGGTTATTTCAAGTCATCTCAGAAGAGAGCACTTACACTCAGAGTTGAACATCCTGGGACAAAATAAATGCAAAGACATTGTAACATTCATTGAGTAGTTTACCTGCTAGTAGTCATATTTGCATTACAGTTTTTATATTATTTTTGCAAATATTGAAATATAAGAATATGTGAGTAAAGAGAAAAGACAGAAAATGTATTAAACAGTTTTTTAACCCTGTTTTATTAAAGTTGATTTGTAAGATCCAATAGCAGCACATGAGTTTTAAATTTCACTTCTATTTCAATTTTTTGACAAGGAAAAAGACATTTAAATACAATTCTACATTGTTGAATATTCCTATTTCAATACAGTTCTCTTCAACAGGATAGTACAATTCTTGGATTCTAAACACTATTTCCCAGTAAAAAGAATCAGACCCATTTGGAATGGCGTATGCTTGCAGGTACTGGGCAGGGAAGCATACAGCGAGCCTGGAACATCATGTTGTCTAAGAAGAAAGGAAATGCTCAAAGAATAATGGGGTACAACAAAGAGATCAGCAGCTAATTTCAAGAGGCTCTCAACTAGCCAAATTTCAGATAATTTGAGCTTCAAAAATAATGACTATATTTAATTTTGACAAATTCAATAAATAAAAATGATGATCCCATTTTGATACATTTATATATTTTTTCAAATTTTATTTATCTAATGTTGTTTGTTGAGAGAGAAGAGAGAGAGAGAATCTTAAGTAGGCTCTACACAGCACAGAGCTGGAGCTTGAGCCCTGGGCTCAATCCCATGACCCTAGGATCATGACCTGAGCCAAAGTCCAGTTGGATGGCCAACCAACTGAGCCACCCAGGTGCCTCGGTGATACAACATGAAAAAAAAAATCTGTAAAGCTATCAGAAGATCACTATCACCAAGTCTTTACTCTAAAAGCTGGAAATTAAAGAGGAAAATAAAGATTTACCAAACATTTTTAGTTAAAAGCTTTAAAGAGTTGGAAATTTAACACTCATCTTTACATGGGAATGACAATTAAGTGCAGAAAAGTATTAGAATTAATCTTAAAAGTCACTATTTTGCAGCCAAAAATGAAAATAATTGGTAATAGGCTATATTGGTTACAGGTCAAATATCATAAATAGATTCCACAAGCATTAGGTGAAAGGTTCTGGAGAAATAGGACATACATCAATATTCACAGCAAAGATAACTTACCAATTGTAGCAATATACCTTAAGATGTGAGACACCTGTTACTTGTGATTCAGATTTAGATAAACTACTCCATTAGAGATAGCCAAGTTTCTCATTCTAAGAACACCACTTGATTTGATGCAATAGAGAGAAGATATCACCTTAAAATATTTTTACCTTAATTATGTCTTTATTTTCACCTTAAAGTTTTCATGTTTTGGTAGAAGATAAAAATGTTTATGGTCAATTGATGTTAACGATGTTGTTTGAAACTTATGAATATAAAAGTCATATTTCAGACTCTTGTGGTTGAATGTTTCCAAAAGCCTCTATTCTAACAAAATCTTGAAGGTGTCACTTGACTTGAAGATCATTACCAAAGAGGTTCTTATAGTTCTCAGCATGTATTGTATTACTTTATTTTATGTTCGTTTCAAATAACACATTGTTGGGGTGCCTGGGTGGCTCAGTCGGTTAAGTGTCCGACTTCGGCTCAGGTCATGATCTCACGGCTTGTGGGTTCGAACCTCGTGTTGGGCTCTGTGC
>NW_024084290.1:0-1824 GCF_003009895.1 Hyaena hyaena | reverse complement strand
ATCTAGAGTCCTCTGACTTGCTCATTTTAGCCACTCTGACTGGCATGAGGTGGTATCTCAGTGTGGTTTTGATTTGTATTTCCCTGATGAGGAGGGATGCTGAGCATCATTTCGTGTGTCTGTTGGCCATCTGGATGTCCTGTTTGGAGAAGTGTCTGTTCATATCTTCTGCGCATTTCTTCACTGGGTTGTTTGTTTTTTGGGTGTGGAGTTTGGTGAGTTCCTTATAGATTTTGGATATTAACCCTTTATCTGATATGTCACTTGCAACTATCATTTCCCATTCTGTCAGTTGCCTGTTAGTTCTGTGGATTGTTTCCTTTGCCGTGTAGAAGCTTTTAATCTTGAAGAGGTTCCAATAGTTTATTTTTGCTCTTGATTCCCTTGCTTTTGGGGATATGTCAAGTAAGAAATTGCTGCAGTGGAGGTCAAGGAGGTTGTTTTCTGCTTTCTCCTCTAGGGTTTTGATGGTTCCCTGTCTCACGTTCAGGTCCTTTATCCATTTTGAGTTTGTTTTTGTGGATGGTGTGAGAAAATGATCTAGTTTCATTCTTTTGCATGTTGCTGTCCAGTTCTCCCAGCACCATCTGTTAAAGAGGCTTTTTTCCACTGGATACTCTTTCCTGCTTTGTCAGAGATTAGTTGGTTGTACATTTTTGGGTCCAATTCTGAGTTCTCTATTCTATTCCATTGGTCTATGTGTCTGTTTTTGTGTCAATACCATACTGTCTTAATGATGACAGCTTTGTAGTAGAGGCTAAAGTCTGGGATGGTGATGCCTCCCATTTTGGTTTTCTTCTTCAATATTATTTTGGCTTTTCGGGATCTTTTGTGGTTCCATACAAATTTTAGGATAGTTTGTTCTAGTTTTGAGAAGTATGCTGGTGCAATGTTGATTGGGATTGCATTGGATGTGTAGATTGCTTTGGGTAGTAATGACATTTTAACTATATTTATTCTTCTAATCCATAAGCATGGAATGTGTTTCCATTTCTTTGTGTCTTCTTCAATTTCCTTCATAAATTTTCTATAGTTTCCATCATACAGATCTCTTATATCCTTGGTTAGGTTTATTCCTAGGTATTTTATGGTTTTTTGTGCAGTTGTGAATGGGATCAGTTTCTTGATTTCTCTTTCTGTTGCTTTATTGTTGGTGTATAAAAATGCAACCGATATCTGTACATTGATTTTGTACCCTGCAACTTGGCTGAATTCATGGATCAGCTCTAGTAGGCTTCTGGTGGAGTCTGTCGGGTTTTCTCTGTAGAGTATCATGTCATCTGCAAAAAGTGAAAGTTTGACTTCTTCTCTGCTGATTCTGATGCCTTTGATTTCCTTTTGGTGTCTGATGGCTGATGCTAGGACTTCCAGCACTATGTTAAACAACAGTTGTGAGAGTGGACATCCCTGTCGTGTTCCTGATCTCGGGGGAAAACTCTCAGTTTTTCCCCGTTGAGGATGATGTTAGCTGAGGGCTTCTTATAGATGGCTTTTATGATGTTTAAATAAATTCCTTCTATCCCAACTTTCTCGAGGGTCTTTATTAAGAAGGGATGCTGTATTTTGTCAAAAGCTTTTTCTGCATCTATCAACAGGATCATATGGTTTTTATCTTTTCTTTTGTTGATGTGATGTATCACATTGATTGATTTGCGAATATTGAATCAACCCTGTAACCCAGGAATGAATCCCACTTGATCTTGGTGGATAATTCTTTTTACGTGCTGCTGAATTCGATTTGCAGGTATCTTGTTGAGGATTTTTGCATCTGTATTCATCAAGGATATTGACCTGTAGTATTCTTTTTTGGCTGGGTCTCTGTCT
>NW_024084289.1:0-1827 GCF_003009895.1 Hyaena hyaena | reverse complement strand
CGTTAAGTTCCCCCTAAACCTCCTGTACGTGCAAACATATGGCATCTGTCCTCTGCCTGACTTCTTTTGCTCAGCATAACACCCTCAAGTTCCATCCATGTTGCTACACATGGCCATATTTCATTCTTTCTCATTGCCATGTAATATTTCATTGTATAGATAAACTACTTTTTCCTGATACATTCCTCAGCTGACAGAAACTTAGGCTCCTTCCATGTTTTGGCTATTGTTGAGAGCGCTCCTATGAACATTGGGGTACATGTACCCCTATGCATCAGCACTCCTGTATCCCTTGAGTAAATTCCTAGCAGTGCTGTTGCTGGGTCATAGGGGAGTTCTAGTGTTAATTTTTTGAGGAACCTCCACACTGTTTTCCAGAGGGGCTGCCCCAGCGTACATTCCCACCAACAGTGTAGGAGAGTGCCCATTTCCTGACATCCTCGCCAGCATCTAGTTTTCTGATTTGGTCATTTTAGCCACTCTGACTGGCATGAGGTGGTATCTCAGTGTGGTTTTGATTCGTAGTTCCCTGATGAGGAGAGATGCTGAGCATCGTTTCATGTGTCTGTTAGCCATCTGGATGTCCTCTTTGGAGAGATGTCTGTCCATACCTTCTGCCCATTTCTTCACTGGATTGTTTGTTTTTCGGGTGTGGAGTTTGGTGAGTTCCTTATAGATTTTGGATACAGGCCTTTATCTGATATGTCTTCTGCAACTATCTTTTCCCATTTCATTGGTTGCTTATTAGTTTTATGGATGTTTCCTTTGCCGTGCAGAAGCTTAATCTTGATGAGGTCCCAAAAGTTCATTTTTGCTCTTGATTCCTTGCCTTTGGGGATGTGTCAAGTAAGAAATTGCTGTGGTTAAGGTCAAAGAGGTTGTTTCCTGCTTTCTCCTCTAGGGTTTGGATGGTTTTCTCTCTCACATTCAGGTCCTTGATCCATTTTGAGTTTATTTTTGTGTATGGTGTGAGAAAATGATCTAGTTTCATTCTTCTGCATGCTGCTGTCCAGTTCTCCCAGCACCATCCTTTAAAGAGGCTGCCTTTTTTCCATTGGATACTCTTTCCTGTTTTGTCAAAGATTAGCTGGCTGTACACTTTTGGGTCCAATTCTGAGTTGTTTATTGTATTCCATTGGTCTATGTGTCTGTTTTTGTGTCAATACCATACTATCTTGATGATTACGGCTTTGCAGTAGTGGCTAAAGCCTGGGATGGTGATGGTTTTCTCCCATTTTGGTTTTCTCCTTCAATATCACGTTGGCTATTCGGGGTCTTTTGTTGTTCCATACAAATTTTAGGATGGTTTGTTCTAGTTTTGAGAAACTGCTGGTGCAATTTTCACTGGGATTGCATTAAATGTGTAGATTGCTTTGGGTAGTCATGACATTTTAACAATCTTTATTCTTCCGACCCATGAGCTTTTCCATTTCTTTGGTTCTTCTCCGATTTCCTTCATAGGTTTTCTATAGTTTTCATCATACAGATCTCTTATATCTTTGGTTAGCTTAATTCCTAGGTATTTTATTTTGTTTTATTTATCTATCTATTTATTTACTTATTTATTTATTTATTTTTGTGCCACTGTGAATGGGCTCAGTTTCTTGATTTCTCTTTCGGTTGCTACATTATTGGTGTATAAAAATGTAACTGATTTCTGTACGTTGATTTTGTGCCCTGCAACTTTGATGAATGCATGGATCAGTTCTAGTAGCCTTCTTGTGGAGTCTGTCAGGTTTTCTATGTAGAGTATCATGTCTTCTATGAAAACTGAAAGTCTGACTTCTTCCTTGCCAGTTTTGGTGCCTTTCATTTCCTTTTGTTGTC
>NW_024084288.1:0-1828 GCF_003009895.1 Hyaena hyaena | reverse complement strand
AGGGGCGCCTGGGTGGCTTAGTCGGTTAAGCGTCCATCTTTCGCTTAGGTCATGATCTTGCGGTTCGTGGGTTCGGGCCCCGCGTCGGGCTCTGTGCTGACTGCCAGCTCGGAGCCTGGAGCCTGTTTCAGAGTCTGTCACTCCCTCTCTCTCTGACCCTCCCCTGCTCACGCTGTCTCTCTCTCTCCTAGAAATAAATAAAACATTAAAAAAAAAATTAAAAAAAAAAAAAAGAGCCACAGACCTCAACTGCTAGTATAAAACACACGGCACAAGTAGGAAAGAGACCCAGCCCCCAAGAGCAGAGGTCACCCCACCCCACCCCACTGCTCGTCTTCAGTAAGAAATACGAGGGAAGAGCGTGCCTGACACTCCTTCCCACATACCCCATCACAGGCAAAGGAGGGGGAAACCACAGGAGCGAATGGCCATTATTCCCCTAGGAAGACTGAGAGTTACTGCAAGGGACCCTTTGGATTACCTGACCGAACTAAAGTTTAATTTTTTTTTAATGTTTATTTATTTTTGAGGGGGGAGGGAGAGAGAGAGAGAGACAGAGTGTAAGCAGTGGAGGGTCAGAGAGAGAGGGAGACACAGAATCCGAAGCAGGCTCCAGGTTCTGAGCTGTCAGCACAGAGCCCAGTGTGGGACTCGAACCCACGAACTGCAGGATCATGAGCTGAGCCAAAGTCGGAGGCTTAACCGATTGAGCCACCCAGGAGCCCCAGTAACGTATGAATAAATAGGATCAAAAAATTATTATTGTTCTTCTTAATAATCCATGGGTGAGCCCTAGGGAAGGCGGTTTGCTGTAGAAAAAAAAAATGAATAAATTGCATTTTCTCCATACACTGGAGTAGCAGAAGGGGTGAAATGGGTGTCTTTCCAACATGTCAAGGGAAGAAGAAGAAGGCTGTGGTCAGGGGATCATAGGAACTAGGAACAATATAAACAAAGGCAGAGGAGTTGGAGGGGAAAGCAAGTTCAGGGGTGACTCAACCCTGACGGGCTCCGGAGGCACTCCCCAAGCACTAACAGGTAGGGCCAGATTACAGAAGGTCTGGACAGACAGAGGAAGACAGACATGTGGTAAGGTGAGCAACAGATCGCCACCACAACTTCTTAGTAGGTGAGCGCCACAACAATAACAACACAACAATACAAAGAGTTACAATAAGTTGCAACTGCGTGCCGGGCTCTGTGCCACGTGCTTCTCAGGGACTCTGTGATCACCCTTCACAATCCTGCTGTCAGGATTTCACATGACTGAGTCTTACTTCCAGATCACTGGGTGTTAGGTCACACACAGCTCTAAGTGGCCAAGGCCCTGCTGGAGTGTTTTAGGGACAGAAGTCTTGGGGAGCACAGAGGAAGGAAAGGGACCAGGAGGGCCAGAGCCCCCTCCAGGTTACCTGTAGTCTCCCTGGCGTGAGAACTCAAGACGAGCTGTATCAAGGAGGGATTCCCATAACGCAGCCAGGAGCTCTGGTGATAAATTAGACACACGGATGTAAAACAAGCAGGTGTCCAAGTTTTCCAACCTGGGAGACAAGATAATGGTGGTAACAGAGGAAAACAACACAGAAATGAACGCCCGGGTTGAAATTTTCTGCCCGAATGCTTAGACTCAGAACTTAGGCTACATCTCTTGTTCCCATTTGTTTGGACCGAAAAACACACTCCCAGGATCTTCATTCATTTTGGAGTTCAGAGGATTATTAAAAATAAGTATTCTTCGGGACGCCTGGGTGGCTTAGTCGGTTAAGCGTCCGACTTTCGCTTAGGTCATGATCTCGCGGTTCGTGGGTTCGAGCCCCGCGTCGGGCTC
>NW_024084287.1:0-1829 GCF_003009895.1 Hyaena hyaena | reverse complement strand
GAGAGAGAGGGAGACACAGAATCTGAAACAGGCTCCAGGCTCCGAGCTGTCAGCACAGAGCCCAATGCGGGGCTCGAACTCACGGACCGTGAGATCATGACCTGAGCTGAAGTCAGGCACTTAACCCACTGAGCCCCCCAGGCGCCCCAAGTGAAACTTTTTAGGCAGGCAGTGCTTTTGAGAAACATGCATGGAGGTAAAGAAAACTAATTAAAACCCAAGGTTCTACAACAGAAAATAGGCTGACAGTCCTGGCCTAATTTAAGTAAAAAAGACGTGCATCTGAGTTGTAAGCATACTGTTAGAAACAAAGGAGTGTATAAGAAATAAATAGGTAGGAAGAAAAAGTTTCCTCTATAGCAGAAGACAAGCTAAAAAAATGTAGAATGAAAGGTAGTTAGAAAATCATCAATGAACACTAAAAAATGGTGAAAGTGTGGGAAGAAATTTAAAAACAAATAAATAAGTAAAATATTAACTGCAAAAGGGAAAACAGGCACCAGGCGCACACCTTCCCCAAGAAAACAAATATGAAGTCAGTGATGCACCGAGAAGGTGGCCTTACCACTCACTTCTGTAGCATCCCTGCTGTTAACACACAGCCTGGATTGAATCATAAATATCAGATAAACCAAAAAAAGAGGGACGTTCCACAAAATAATTTGCCAATATTCTTCAAGAATACCATCAGCTAAATACACATAAATAAACTCTGAGGAACCATTCTATTTTTTTTTATTACTATTTTTTTTAATGTTTTATTTATTTCTAGGAGAGAGAGAGACAGCGTGAGCAGGGGAGGGTCAGAGAGAGAGGGAGTCACAGACTGAAACAGGCTCCAGGCTCTGAGCCGGCAGTCAGCACAGAGCCAGACGCGGGGCTCGAACCCACGAACTGCGAGATCATGTCCTAAGTGAAAGTCGGACGCTTAACCGACTAAATCACCCAGCTGCCCCAACTATTTTTTTGTTTTAAGTAATCTTTTAAAATTTTGTTTTAATGTTTATTTTTGAGAGAGAGGGAGAGAGAGAGAGAAGGGGGAAGAGGGGAAGAGAGAGAGGGAGAGAGAGGGAATCCAAAGCAGGTTCCAGGCTCCCAGCTATCAGCACAGAGCCCAACACGGGGCTTGAACTCACGAATTGTGAGACCAGGACCTGAGCCAAAGCTGGACACTTACCCAACTGAGCCACCCAGGTGCCCCAAGTTTTAAGTAGTCTTCATATCCAACACGGGGCTCAAACTCACAACCCCAAGATCTGGAGTCACATGCTCTGCAGACTGAGCAAGCCAGGCGCCCCAGAATCATTCTAGAGTAAAGGAGACCTGATGAAACAAAAACTAAGCTCAATGTGTATCACAGGACTGGACCATGAACTAGAAAAAGAAATTGCTCTCAAAGACTTTCTTGGAAAAACTGAAAATAACTGAAATTTGTACTTTGGATTAGGTAACAGCATTACCATTATAATTAATTCCATATTGAGCAGTCTGCAGCGTGTTCTCAAATGGTTCAGCAAAAAAACCAGGACATGATATGATAAAGCTGTGAAAGAGACCAAAAAAAAAAGGGGGGGGGGGCCCTGAAAGCTAACAGCAGCGACAGCTAGACCTTGGTGTCTTCCAATGATCAGTGAGAATCTGGCAGGGCCACTCAGTGATCATGATGAACAGGAAAAGGACAGGACACGGGGCACCTGCGTGGCTCAGTCGGTTAAGAGTCTGACTTTGGCTGAGGTCACGATCGTGTGGTCCATGAGTTCAAGCCCTGTGTCGGGCTTGGTACTGACAGCTGGCTCAGAGCCTGGAGCCTGCTTCAGATCCTCTGTCTC
>NW_024084286.1:0-1830 GCF_003009895.1 Hyaena hyaena | reverse complement strand
TACCCAAATGACAAGTGATGTTGAGCATCTTTTCATGTGTCTGTTGGCAGTTTGGAGATCTTCTTTACAAAGATGTCCATTCATGTCTTCTGCTCATGTCTCAAATTGGTTATTTCGGTGCGGGGGTTTGGGTGTTGAGTTTTATAAATTTTTTCTCTATTTTGGATACAGACTCGTTATCAGATATGCCATTTACACATATCTTATCCCATTCTGTATGTTATCTTTTCTTTTTGTTCACGGTTTCCTTCCCTGTTCAGTAGTTTTTATTTTGATAAAGTCCCAGTAGTTTACTTTTGCTTTTGTTTCCCTTGCCTCAGGAGACAGATCTAGAAAGACTACGGCAGATGTCAAACAGGTTACTGCCTGTGTTCTCCTCTAGGATTTTGATGGTTTCGGGTCTCACGTTTAGGCCTTGGATCCATTTTGAATTTAGTTTTATTTTAAAATTCATTTAAAACAAGCTAGATAATATAAAGTATAGTCTTGGCTTCAGGAGTAGAACCCAGTGATTCATCTCTCCCATTGATGCCCAGTGCTCACCGTGAGAAGTGTCCTCCTTCATGCCCATCAGCCATTTAACCCATCCTTGCACCCTCCCACCCAGCCACCCCCTCCAGCAACCCTGATTGTTCTCTGTATTTCTGAGACTCTTTCGGTTTGCCTCCCTCTCTGTTTTTATCTTATTTTTGTGTATGGTATAAGAAAGTAGTCCCGTTTCATTCTTCTGCATGTTGTTGTCCAGCTTTCCTGGCACCATTTATTGAAGAGACTGTCTTTTTCCTACTGGATATTCTTTCCTGTTTATCAAAGATGAATTGACCGTATACTTGTGGGTTCGTTTGTGGGCATTTTATTCTGTTCCATTGATCTGTGTGTCTATTTTGGTGGCAGTACCATACTGTTTGGATCACTACAGCTGGGTAATACAACTTCGGGTCCAAAACAGTGATTCCTCCAGCTTTGCTTTGCTTTATCAAGGTCGCTTTGGCTAGTCAGGGTCTTTTGTGGCTCCATACCAGCTTTACGCAGTTTTTTCTAGCTCTGTGACAAATGCTGGCAGTATTTGCTAGGGATTGCATTAAATGTGTAGATTGCTTTGGGTAGGTTCGACATTATGTCATTATTTGTTCTTCCAGTCCAAGAGCACGGAATGTGTTTCAATTTTTTTTGTGCCCTCTTCAATGTCTTTCATCAGCGTTTTAGAGTTTTCAGAGTACTACAAGTGTTTCACCTCTCAGGTGAGGTTTGTGTCTAGGTATCCGATTGTTTTCAGTGCGGTTGTCAATGGGGTTGATCCCTTAATGTCCCATTCTGCTGCTTCACTATTGCCGCATAGAAATGCAACAGATTTCTCTATGTTGATTTTGTATCCTGAGTCTTTATTAAATTCATGTATCAGTTCTAGCAATCTTGTGCTGAAGTTCATTCGGGTTTTTTAAAGAGAGTATCATGCCGACTGTACAGAGAGAGGGAGGGAGGGCTAGGGAGAGAGGGGAATCCTAGCACAGAGCTGGAGGCAGGGCTGGATCGCACAAACCTTGAGATCATGACCTTAGTCAGATGTTTAACCAACTGAGCCCCCCAGGCACTCCGGAAAAGTCACTTTTCAGAATAAATAGGTCGAATCATCTCTTATTTGTGGGCTTATACTTCTTTAGTATTTGGCCTAAAAACCTGTAATATATATTTATAGTGTTGGCATGTATTAAGAGTACTATTTACTTGTGCACACACACACCCATCCCTAGGCCCAGCGGCCCAGCGATGAGCAGCCTCAACCAAAGGAGGCACCAACTGAGAGTCCGAATATTATGGCTGATCCAAAGA
>NW_024084285.1:0-1830 GCF_003009895.1 Hyaena hyaena | reverse complement strand
TAGAAACCAAAGAAACAGTTGAACAGATCAATGAAACCAAGAGTTGGTTTTTTGAAAAAATAAACAAAATTAACAAACCTCTAGCCAGGCTTCTCTAAAAGAAAACAGAGAGCACTCAAATAGACAAAATCATGAAGGAAAATGGACTTATTACCACCAACCCCTCAGAAATACAAGCAATTATCAGGGAATACTATGAAAAACTATATACCAACAAATTGGACAACTTAGAAGAAACGGACAAATTCCTAAACAGACACTCACTACCAAAATTCACATGGGAAGAGATAGAAAATCTGAACAGACCCATAACGAGTGAAGAAATTCAATCAGTGATCAAAAATCTCCCAACAAATAAGAGCCCAGGGCCAGATGGCTTCCCTGGGAAATTCTACCAGACATTTAAAACAGAATTAATACAATTCTTCTCAAGCTATTCCAAAAAATAGAAATCGAAGGAAAACTTCTGGACTCATTTTATGAAGCCAGAATCATTTTGATTCCCAAGCCAGACAGAGACCCAGCAAAAAAAAAAGAGAGCTACAGGCCAATATCCTTGGTGAATACAGATGCAAAAATCCTCAACAAGATACTTCAAATCAAATTCAACAGCACATAAAAAGAATTATCCACGATAATCAAGTGGGATTCATTCCTGGGTTACAGGGCTGGTTCAATACTTGCAAATCAATCAATGTGATATACCACATTAACAAAAGAAAAGATAAAAACCCTATGATCCTGTCGATAGATGTAGAAAAAGCATTAGACCTGATACAGCATCCCTTCTTAATAAAGACCGTCGAGAAAGTCGGAATAGAAGGAACTTACCTAAACATCATCAAAGCCATCTATGAGAAGACCTCAGCTAACATCATCCTCAACGGGGAAAAACTGAGAGCTTTCCCCCTGAAATGAGGAACACGACAGGGATGTCCACTCTCACCACTGCTGTTTAACATAGTGCTGGAAGTCCTAGCATCAGCCATCAGACAACAAAAGGAAACAAAGGGCATCAGAATTGGCAAAGAGGAAACTTTCACTTTTCACAGATGGCATGATACTCAACATAGAAAACCCAACAGACTCCACCTGAATCCTACTAGAACTGATCCATGAATTCAGCAAAGTTGCAGGATACAAAATCAATGTACAGAAATCAGTTGCATTTTTATACACCAACAACGAAGTAACAGAAAGAGAAATCAAGAAACTGATCGCATTCACAACTGCGCAAAAAAACCCCATAAAATACCTACGAATAAACCCAACCAAAGATATAAGAGATCTGTATGATGAAAATTATAGAAAACTTATGAAGGAAATTGAAGAAGACACCAAGAAATGGAAAAACATTACATGCTCATGGATTGGAAAAAGAAACATAGTTAAAATGTTATTACTGCTCAAAGCAATCTACACATTCAATGCAATCCCAATCAAAACTGCACCAACATTCTTCTCAAAACTAGAACAAACTATCCTAAAATTTGTATGGAACCAGAAAAGACCCTGAATAGCCAAAGTAATATTGAAGAAGAAAACCAAAACAGGAGGCATCACCATCCAAGACTTTAGCCTCTACTACAAAGCTGTAATCATCAAGACAGTATGGTATTAGCACAAAAACAGACACATAGACCAATGGAATAGAATAGAGAACTCAGAATTGGACCCAAAAATGTACAGCCAACTAATCTTTGACAAAGTAGGAAAGAGTATCCAATGGAAAAAAGACAGCCTCTTTAACAGATGGTGCTGGGAGAACTGGACAGCAACATGCAGAAGAATGAAACTAGATCATTTTCACACACCATGCACAAAAATAAA
>NW_024084284.1:0-1830 GCF_003009895.1 Hyaena hyaena | reverse complement strand
ATAGCACTGCTAGAAATTTACCCAAGCGATACAGGAGTGCTGATGCATAGGGCCACATGTACCCCAATGTTCATGGCAGCACTCTCAACAATAGCCAAAACATGGAAAGAGCCTAAGTGTCCATCAACGTACGAATGGATCAAGAAGATGTGGTTTATCTATACGATGGAATACTACATGGCAATGAGAAAGAATGAAATCTGGCCATGTGTAGCAACGTGGATGGACCTTGAGCGTGTTATGCTGAGTGAAATAAGTCAGGCAGAGAAGGACAAATACCATATGTTTGCACGTATAGGAGGATTAGGAGGAACTTGACGGAAGACCATGGGGGAGGAGAAGGGGGGAAATAGTGGGGAGAGGGAGAGAAGCAAACCATGAGAGACTCTGGAATGCTGAGAACAAACTGAGGACTGATGGGGGTGGGGGGGTGGGGGGAGATGGGCATGGAGGCGAGCACTTGTGGGGATGAGCACTGGGTGTTATACAGGGGTGCCTGGGGTAAGGCTGAGCTCAGAAACAGCTCAACCTCATGCCTACTCCATGCACTCGCCCTGCTCCCAGCCTCAACCTCTCTCCTCTCCCCACTCTCCTTTTCCCCTCTCCCCTCCACCCAGGTGGAAATGTGAGTCGTAACTGCACCAACAAAGGTTGGACGTCCCTGGAGCCCGGCCCCTCCCCCATTGCCTGTGGCTTGAATGACAAAGCATCAGATTTGGATGAGGTGCGCCTCCGCGCATCCCACAGTGCCTTGGGCTGCAAGGCTCTTCCACTCTCCCCCAGCAAGGAGTAAGTTTGCCATCTGTGTGCAAGCCAGAACTCCGGGGGTCTGCCTTCCCCAAGCTCTCTTCCTCACCAGGCCTGCATTCCAGGGGCTCTTCCCCCTCTCTGTGCCTGACAAGGAACAGGAAGGGGACTTTCATGAGGATGACACACAGCAGCAAAAGCTAAAGCAGCCTCCTGCCCCCAGGCTGGGCCACCCCAATGACCAATGGGAGCCTTGCTCCAGCTCTGGAGGGACAGGGAGGGTAGATAACATCTTCCTAGCTCATGCAGAGGGGAAACTGAGGGGCAGAGCCTCAGTAGCCATCAGGAACAGGGACAGGCCCCCAGTCCCAGGACAGGTATGTGCCCTGGAGCAGGTGAAGCGTGAGTGGTCGCTGTGCGGATGTGGGCCCCAAAGCCACAATGGGGAAACTGATGGGAAGTGAGAGTATAATTGGAGTCCTCAGCTAGGAGCCCCCTCACTGCTTTGGTGTGGGGACACCAGTATGTATGTGTGTCTGTCTGCTGTGACATTTGTCCTGTCCCCAGACACTCTTCTCAGAGCTTTGACCCCTCCCACAACGGCAACTTCCTCAGAGGCCTTCAAAGCCCACCAGGTCCTCTACTTGCCTGTGTTCCAGCAGGGTATGGGATATGGAGAGAAACAAGGGTCTTGCTTGCCCAGTGACCACGGCTCTGCATATTTGTCCATAGGGAGGCTTTTGGGAAGCTTGTTGGAGAGAATCCAACAAGAAGCCTTTGGATTCCAGATTAGTCCTGTACCCTCCTGAAAGGCTAGATTGCCCTCCTCTTGCTGAGAGCCCTAAAAGGGAGATTTTGGGGTATCATCTTTAGCATTCTAATTCCCTGTGTGGCTTTCTTGCTGCATTGTGGGAAGTCCTCATGTGGAGTGTGAAGGGCACAGTGTTGGGCTGCCAGGGGCCCAAGGCCAAAGTTGGCATGGAAGGGGTGCTGGACGCATGAGTGCAAAACAGGCCAATGGAACTCGTGAGGTCTTTGCCCTTTCCGTCACTGGCATTTCCCTCATGAAAGAGCAGAGAGGAG
>NW_024084283.1:0-1831 GCF_003009895.1 Hyaena hyaena | reverse complement strand
AAAGAAAGAAAGAAAGAAAGAAAGAAAGAAAGAAAGAAAGAAAGAAGAAAGAAAGAAAGAAAGAAAGAAAGAAAGAAAGAAAGAAAGAAAGAAAGTTTTTTTGATATAATTATTGCTACTCTTAGCTTTCTTTGACATTTTTTGACACAATAAATGTATCTTCATCCCCTCATTTCCTTTTATTTAATGTTTATTTTTATTTTTGAGAGAGTGAGTGAGATGGGGGGGGGGAGGCAAAGAGAGCGGAAGACACAGAATCTAAAGCAAACACCAAGGGGCGCCTGGGTGGCTTAGTCAGTTAAGCGTCCGACTTTCGCTTAGGTCATGATCTCGCGGTTCGTGAGTTCAAGCCCCGCGTTGGGCTCTGTGCTGACTGCCAGCTCAGAGCCTGGAGCCTGTTTCAGAGTCTGTCACTCCCTCTCTCTCTGACCCTCCCCTGCTCACACTCTCTCTCTCTCTCTCTCTCTCTCCTAGAATTAAATAAAATATTAAAAAAATAAAAATAAAAATAAAGCAAACACCAAGTTCCAAGCTGTCTGCACAGAGACTGATGCAGGGATCAAAGTCACCAACAGTGAGATTATGACCTGAGTTGAAGTCGTACGCTTAACCAACTGAGCCACCCAGGTGCCCCACCATCCCCTCATTTTCAATGTGCAGGTGTCTTTAAGTCTAAAATGAGTCTTGGGGCACTTGGACATGGTTCGTGAGATCAAGCCCCACATCTGGTTATGCACGGACAGAGTGGAGCCTGCTTGAGATTCTTTCTCTCTTTCTGTCTCTGCCTCTCCCCCACCCACATTCTTTTTCTCAAATAAATAAATAAACATTTAAAAAAATTTTTTAAATGTATCACTTAAATCTTATTACACAAATTGTCTTTTCTCTTTCTACTAGGTTTCCTTGATAAATATTAATTTTCTACCCTTAGACTAATTAATTTACTATTCACTCATTACACATTTGCTGGAGAGCAACTATGTGACAGATACTATACCAAGCTACACTATAGGAAAGAGACAGAGTCTAAGAGATAAGAGTCTAAGATTAGAGTCTAAGATAAGTCCTTGTCCAACAATAGATGAAAATCTAATGGAAAGACCTACATGTAAACAAATCATTATAGTGCAATGAGAGAAGTAGATATAGGAATATCCCAGATGAAATATATGGGAAAGAACCCAAAACTCTAAGACTTAATAGACCAAAAAAGTGTATCATCTGCAAGAATCTTTTTTTTTACTGTTTTTTAATGTTTATTTTTGAGAAACAGAGAGAGACAGAGCATGAGTGTAGTAGGGGCAAAGAGAGAGGGAGACAAAATCTGAAGTAGGCTCCAGGCTCTGAGCTGTCAGCACACAGCCTAGCATGGGGCTTTAACCCACTAACCATGAGATCATGACCTGGGCCAAAGTTGGATGCTCAACCTACCGAGCCACCAGGTGCCACTGGTAGAATCTTAAACAATAGTTGGTGAAGTATCAGGCTAGGGGAGAATCACAGAATTCTAGAATATTCTAGCTCCAAGGGAACTATAATATATATTTTAAAAAGCTGCTACTGGCAAAATAATTCCCAGCCACTGTGTCAGGGTCTGATCATACATGAATAAACCCTGTCTACCTCAAGAAACCCACAGCCCAGTGGAAAAGCTCATGACTACTCACTAGTAGGCAGAAGCCATTAAAAAGTATATGGGGGCGCCTGGGTGGCTTAGTCGGTTAAGCGTCCGACTTTCGCTTAGGTCATGATCTCGCGGTTCGTGGGTTCGAGCCCCGCGTCGGGCTCTGTGCTGACTGCCAGCTCAGAGCCTGGAGCCTGTTTCAGTCTG
>NW_024084282.1:0-1831 GCF_003009895.1 Hyaena hyaena | reverse complement strand
GCATAATTAGGCTACAAGCAGTTGTAGAAATTATAACCAATGAAACTGCTAGGGCTCTTAATTTACTTGCTAAGCAGCAAACCAAAATGCGCAATGCAATCTACCAAAATCACCTGACCTTAGGTTACCTGCTTGCTTCTGAGGGTGGCGTTTGTGGAAAATTCAACCTGAGCAACTGCTGCCTACAAATAGATGATGAGGGAAAAGTCCTAGAGGAGATCACAGATCGAATGAGAAAAGTTGCTCATGTCCCAGTCCAAACCTGGAATGGTTGGAGTTATTTGGAGGATGGTTTTTATCTTTCGGGGGATTCAAAACCCTCATAAGTATTGTCCTCCTAATTCTGGGAGGATGTTTGATCGTACCTTGCTTGGCTCCCTTGATTATACAATCAGTCTCCAGTCTCACTGAGACTATGGTTGAGAGGAAAGCGGCTGCTCGTGTAATGATGTTATGGAAATATAAACCTCTAAGCCAGGATGATGCTCTTTGACCCAAAATAGAGGGGTCCTAGCATCAAAAGGGGGAATGTGGTAGGAACCCCTCCCTAAGGAGAAAGAAAAAAATGAAGAAGGGAGAAGACTTCAAGGTCACCTAGATATGGGTCCAGCTGCCTACATCCCCCATGTTCTTGTAAACTGAAACAGCTTAATCAAACTGCATGTTTATGTGTGTTACCATATATGGGAGACAAAGAAATAGAAAATGTATAAAAAAACTATGCCATATGAAGTGGGCCACTCAGTTCTTTTGGGTACGAACCCAACTGAGCTGTGCCGGCATGAATAAAGTTGCTTCCTGGAAAGAAAAGCCTCCGTGTCACGACTCTCTGTGCGAGAATCCTGCAACAGTAATACCTGATTGGAACCAGATTTCCTTACAGAGAAATCCCCTCCACTCCTTGTTTACTTTCCTGGAATCCTGGGATGGCAGAGAGGTTTCCAGTGCCAACTCCCATTGAGTAGTAGTGGCTGCCAAGTGAACCTACTGGAGAAAAGAATTCTGGGTCTGAATTCTGAAGTTTGAAATTTACTGGAGATTGCAGAGGTTTGGAAGCAAGCTGCAGTGAGCTGCAGGAAGCCGTGTGGACAGGGAAAGAGCGCAGGTGGGCCCTCACAGGGGCGGCGGGGATGTTCCTTCTCTCCTGCATCGTTCTCAGGCACTGGCTTCTAAGCTAGGCCTCAGGCAGGGACTTAGGGAACGCCTCATAAAGACTGCTCGTTTTCTGGGCTCTCCTCAGGACATCAAACACAGTCTTCCTCTTAGACCAGTGTGACCAATACCAGCGCGACAACCAGTGCCAGAGAAGCACCTGCAGTAAGGACCAGAGCAACACCTGCAGAAAGGACAAGAGCAGCGGGTCAGCTGTCAACAAGCAGCTGCATGGCTCCCGCTTTTCTTAAATCCCACCCTTTGCTTTTGTGTTTCCCCAGGGAAACTCTCTGTTTTAATTAAATGTTGGAAGCACTATGGCGAAGCTACTGATTTTTACTTAAGATGGAAAAAGTTATTTTGGTCCTTTCAGGAGTAGATTGCTTTTTAACCCCTTTTGAATTCACCCCTTAGCGGGTTACTTCCATTTGCTACATGGGGAGACAAGTGCGAGGCGCTCTACAGGTTTCGACCTCCTAGTGACAACCAAAAGCTAGATCTTCAACAGTTCCATGAATAACATGAGCTCGCTTTTCTCCGAATTCAAGATCAAGGACACTTGGCATATGCCGCTAAAGCAAGAGGTGACTTCTCGTATCTTCCCCCGTCCCCTGGAGCAGCAGTCAGTGGTCTAGTCCATTCCACAGATTTTTCTCTCCTGTCCTTGCAGCTGGTCTGG
>NW_024084281.1:0-1832 GCF_003009895.1 Hyaena hyaena | reverse complement strand
TGGTTCCTGGGTTCGAGCCCCGCGTCGGGCTCTGTGCTGACAGCTCAGAGCCTGGAGCCTGCTTCAGATTCTGTATCTCCCTCTCTTTCTGACCCTCCCCTGCTCACACTGTCTCTCTCTCAGAAATAAATAAAACAAACAAAACAACAACGATAAAGGTGATGGGGGAGGAGAGATGTTTTTGTTTGTTTTTTAATTTTTTTGGTTTATTTAGTTTTGAGAGAAAGAGCAGGTTGGGCAGGGGCAGAGAAAAAGGGAGACAGAGAATCCCAAGCAGGCCCTTGCTGTCAGTGCAGAGCCTGATGTGGGGCTTGATCTCACAGATGGTGAGATCATGACCTGAGTCAAAACTGAGAGCCTGACACTTAACTGACTGAGCCACCCAGGTGCCCTGAGAAGGTATGTTTTAATCAGGATACCAGGAAGGGACTTTCTGAAAAGTTGCTTCTAAGCTGAGACCTAGAAGAAGACTCTAAAATGGCAGACATGATCGTCTACACGATTTCAGGACAAAATTCTGAAAATTACAGAAATTCAAAAAAATTCCTTCCAATTCAAATTTTACTTGGTGGCTATTCCTGCACTAGACCATCTTTAATTAATGTAAAAACATCAGGAATTCCATATTATTGTAATACTCTTTCTCTTATAATTTTCCAGTTATAAAGATATTTATACAATGTCCTTTACATTCAAGAATGTGGCCTGGACTACTTAGGATAAAAGGGATTTTCCCAATGACTTTCCAGGATTTGTCAACTTGTTTTTGAGGACAATTTTCAAGCTATGTATCTGACCCTACTGGATATTGGGTAGAAAACAGACTATGATTGTTGCAGTTGGATCCATAAGGCTTTCTTGGTGCTTTTTGGAAAACAAGTCTTCTAATATTATAATAATTTAGCCTTCTATACTGACACTATAAGAATGACTCAGAGTTGAATACTTATGACTTACGACAGAGAGATTAGTGTTAAGAAATGGACAGCTTGGAGGCAGAGGGTGTTCTAGCTATGAAATTGTTAGGAGCTACTATATCCCAAGTACACAGAAGAGCTTGTAGAAAACCTGCCAACTGGGGATAGAAACAGACAGAACCATGGGGTTCTGTCTTCTTCTGTCATTCATACTTCTTGGATTATCAGTGTGAAGGATGGATTAACTAGGAAAATCTTAAGTAAAAAGAGTTTAGCACTCAGATTAAAATAGATCTCTGTCTTAGACACCTCCACCCTAGGCAATTAAAATAGGCTTTTGAAAAGAGAAAATGGGGTGCCTGAGTGGCACAGTCAGTTAAGCATCTGACTGGCTTAGGTCAGGATCTCACAGTTTGTGGGTTCAAACCCCACACCAGGTTCTGCACTGCCTATGGGGAGCCTGCTTGGGATTCTCTCTCTCCTTCTGTCTCTCATAACAAATAAATAAACTTACTCATGCTTTCTCTCTCTCTCTCAAAACAAATAAATAAACTTAAAAAAAAGGGAGAGAGAGAGAAAGAGAGGCACCTGGATGGCTCAGTCAGTTAAGCATCGAACTTCTGCTCAGGGCATGATCTCATGGCTCGTGAGTTCAAGCCCCACGTCAGGCTCTGTGCTGACAGCTCAGAGCCTGGGGCCTGCTTCAGGTTCTGTGTCTATTTCTCTCTCTGCCCCTCTCCTGCTCACACTCTGTCTCTCAAAAATAAAAATAAATTTAATTTAAAAAAAAGAAGGGGCGCCTGGGTGGCTTAGTCGGTTAAGCGTCCGACTTTCGCTTAGGTCATGATCTCGCAGTTCGTGGGTTCGAGCCCCGCATCAGGCTCTGTGCTGACTGCCAGCTCAGAGCCTGGAGCC
>NW_024084280.1:0-1834 GCF_003009895.1 Hyaena hyaena | reverse complement strand
GCTCATTTTAGCCACTCTGACTGGCGTGAGGTGGCATCTCAGTGTGGTTTTGATTTGTATTTCCCTGATGAGGAGGGATACTGAGCATCGTTTCATGTGTCTGTTGGCCATCTGGATATCCTCTTTGGAGAAGTGTCTGTTCATATCTTTTGCCCATTTCTTCACTGGGTTGTTTGTTCTTCAAGTGTGGAGTTTGGTGACTTCCTTATAGATTTTGGATATTAACCCTTTATCTGATATGTCATCTGCAACTATCTTTTCCCATTCTGTCATTTGCCTATTATTTTATGGATTGGTTCCTTTGCCGTGGAGAAGCTTTTAATCTTCATGAGGTATCAATAGTTTTTGCTCTTGTTTCTCTTGCTTTTGGAGATGTGTCAAGTAAGAAGTTGCTTGTGGAGGTCAAAGAGGTTGCTTCCTGCTTTCTCCTCTAGGGTTTTGATCGTTTCCTGTCTCACGTTCAGGTCCTTTATCCATTTTGAGTCTATTTTTGTGTATGGTGTGAGAAAATGATCTAGTTTCATTCTCCTGCATGTTGCTGTCCAGTTCTCCCAGCACCATCTGTTAAAGAGGCTGTCTTTTTTCCATTGGATACTCTTTCCTGCTTTGTCAAAGATTAGTTGGCTGTGTACTTTTGGGTCCAGTTCTGAGTTCTCAATTCTATTCTATTGGTCTATGTGTCTGCTTTTGTGCCATTACCATACTGTCTTGATGGCGACAGCTTTGGAGTAGAGGCTAAAGTCTGGGATGGTGATGCCTCCCGTTTTGGTTTTCTTCTGCAATATTACGTTGGCTATTCGGGGTCTTTTGTGGTTCCATACAAATTTTAGAATAGTTCGTTCAAGTTTTGAGAAGTATGCTGGTGCAATTTTGATTGGGATTGCACTGAATGTGTAGATTGTTTTTGGTAGTAATGACATTTTAACTATATTTTTTCTTCCAATTCATGAGCATGGAATGTTTTTCCATTTCTTTGTGCCTTCTTCAATTTCCTTCATAAGTTTTCAATACTTTTCATCATACAAATCTTTTATATCCTTGGTTAGGTTGATTCATAGGTACTTTATGGCTTTTTGTGCAATTGTAAATGGGATCAGTTTCTTGAATTCTCTTACTGTTGCTTCATTTTTGGTGTATAAAAATGCAACCGATTTCTGCACGTTGATTTTATACCCTGCAACTTTGCTGAATCCTTGGATCTGTTCTAGTAGGCTTCTGGTAGAGTCTGTCGAGTTTTCTAAGTTGAGTATCATATCATCTGCGAAAAGTGAAAGTTTGACTTCCTCTTTGCCAATTCTGATGCCTTTGATTTCCTTTTGTTGTCTGATGCCTGATGCTAGGACTTCCCGCACAATGTTAAACAACAGTGGTGAGAGTGCACATCCCTGTTGTGCTCCTTATCTCAGGGGGAAAGCTCTCAGTTTTTCCCCATTGAGGGTGATGTTAGCTGAGGGCTTCTCATAGATGGCTTTTATGATGTTTAAGTAAGTTCCTTCTATCCCGACTTTCTCGAGGGTCTTTATTAATAAGGATGCTGTATTTTGTCAAATGCTTTTTCTGCATCTATCGACAGGATCATATGGTTTTTATCTTTTCTTTTGTTGAAGTGACGTATCACATTGATTGATTTGCGAATATTGAACCAGACCTGTAACCCAGGAATGAATCACACTTGATCTTGGTGGATATTCTTTTTACCTGCTTTTGGATTTGATTTGCAAGTATCTTGTTGAGGATTTGTGCATCCGTATTCATCAAGGATATTGGCCTATAGTTCTCTTTTTTTGCTGGATCTCTGTCTGGCTTGGGATTCAGAGTGATGCTGGCTTCATAA
>NW_024084279.1:0-1835 GCF_003009895.1 Hyaena hyaena | reverse complement strand
CTATGTGATGGTTTCTTACTCTCCCTACTTCTCAGGTGGAGAAACTGAGGCACGGAGATACTTGTGTCTAGGGGCATGAACTGCTTGTGCCAGGATATGAACCCAGGCCTGTAGGCCCAATGCTCTTGCTCTAACTACTGAGCTGCACTTCTACTCAGCCATGGGATTCCTGGCTGTGCAAAGGAGTTCCAGCATCTGTGTGCATGTCAAGAATCGCCTGAACCAATGGAAACTGCAACCACAGTCTCTCATTATGAGGTAGTCTCTGTGGTCACATGGCCCAGGGAAGCCCTCAAGCCACATTATTAGAAATCTTGCCATAGCCATTAATATGAAAAGGATCTAGAAATCCTACATGGTTCTGGTCAGTTCAAAGATTCTGAGGGTTTGGAGGCACACATTAGGAAAACCTGGTCAAATTCTGTCAGTGATTTTGAATACTTGGCCTCAATCCAGTAAGGACTGAGGAGATTCTTTAGAGGTGTTTGACGGCATTGTCAATATGAGTGAGCCCTAGCAATGCTGAATTCTGTGAGCCTACCTGTGAGACAATGCAAACGAGAACTCAAAGTACCAATTCACAATGAGCCTTGTGTCCATCGCCCTCATTGTGGCTCCCGTGAGCAGCCTCCTTAGAGAGCTAGTGAGTGTCTGGTCAATCAGTTTCATGGTGTGGTCATTCTTCAGAGCACGGCTCAAATCTGATAAGAATTTAGTGAGGGGGTGCCTCACTTACTCAGTGGTTGGAGCATGCATCACTTGCTCTCCAGGTTATGAGTTCAGGCTACATGTGGTGCGTGAAGGCTACTTCAACAAAAATCAGGGACATAATATAATTTACTTGATAACATTTTCAGCATGAGTCCTCCAAACAGCTTGAATCCCATGAACTACACACTGTAGGAACTGTGACCAATAGGAAGGCCAACATTCGATTACTAGCCATCATCCTTGTTGTGACACTCGTATCCATGCTTCTTAATGAGCTATCCCATGGCTGGCTCGTAATGAAAGCCAATTGCTGACATGTGTAATGAATACATGTAGCACGGAATGACAGGACTAGAAGAGAAAGAGCACATAATTAATAATACTGTTAGGTTTCAAGCGGTGGATTTGCTTATGTACAAGTTTTAATAACTGACGAGCTTTATACCAAAGGATTTATGCTTAAGTAAAACAGACTATTGTGCCGAGATTTGAATCCATTCTCTCAGTAAAGCGTTGCTTACAATCATTTGCAAAATAGTAAACAGCAGATGATAGATGAGTGCAGTTCCGGGTGATCCTGAGGGAGAGTCATAGAGGTAGTGGGGGAGGGGGGTTCTCCAACCCGTGGGTATGGAGAGATCCATCTAAAAGGAGATGGGACTTGGGCCCTTGCCACTGCAGGGTCTAGAGTAGATGAAGAGTCTGTAGGGATCCGATCTGGGGGAAGAAGGAAGGAACTGGGAAGGTGCCCACTCAGAGCCAGTACAATCCCTGCCCTCTGTCAGCCAGACCTTAGTCCTGGCTGCTCAGACGGTTCCACAGACCACTAGTCAGAGCCACATGAAGTGTCTCAGACTCCATTCAATAAGCCATCCAGGCACCAGCCCAATGCGCCAATTTCGCAGTTCATTCACAGTAGCTGCTCAGCCAGAGTCAGTCAATGGAAGGGAAGCCGATCGTTGGCAGAGCCATCATGTGACAGTTGGTTTGGAATGTCCTGGCTTCTGAGTCAGCTTGGGAACTGAGCAGACCACTGGCCATTGAAAGGGGTCAACAGGCCACTGGGGGAAGACTCTTGGTAGGGTGGATGCTGTGTCAGGACGGCCAGTGTCGGCCCCCCCCCC
>NW_024084278.1:0-1836 GCF_003009895.1 Hyaena hyaena | reverse complement strand
AAGAAAGAAAGAAAGAAAGAAAGAAAGAAAGAAAGAAAGAAAGAAAGAAAGAAAAGAAAGAAAAGCTCTCCTCAGCTAAATATCTAACTTCATCACTTTTAACTCCTATTTCCCACAAAACACCAAAACACAATTCAGCCAAGTCTTTGCCACTCTATGACAAGGATTGCCTTTCCCCTCGTTTCCGGTAGACCTTCCTCCTTCGCACCCGAGCTCTCCCCAGGACCACCTTTGGCTCCATAGTCCTACCCATGGTCTCTTTAAGGCACTCCAGGCATTTTCTAGCACACAGCTGAAAACCCTTCCCTCCTCTACCCAATCCCCAGGGGCGAATCCACTTCCACATTTTTAGCTGTTTCTTACATTAGCAGCTGATTTCTGGTACCACAATCTGTGTTAGTCTGCTAGGGCTACCATGACAAAATGCCACAGCCTGGGTGGCTTAAACAACGGAGATTTATTTTCTCTCAGTTCTGGAGGCTGGAAGTCCAAGGTCAAGGTGTCAGCAGGTTTACTTTCTCCTGAAGTGTCTCTCCTTGGCCGTGGAAAATGGTCACCTTTTCTCTAATGCCTGGTAGCCTTTTCTCTTCTTTAAAGATCATAAGTCGGGGGCGCCTGGGTGGCTCAGTCAGTTAAGCGTCTGACTTCAGGTCATGATCTCATGGTTTGTGGGTTCGAGCCCCGTGTCTGGCTCTGTGCTGACAGCTAGCTCAGAGCCTGGAGCCTGCTTCAGATTCTATGTCTCCCTCTCTCTCTGTCCCTCCCCCACTCACACTCTGTCTCTTAAAACTAAATAAACATTAAAAATTTTTTTTAAAAAAGCTGTATGTCCTTTTGGTTTAGGGTCCCACCCATATGACTGCATTCAATCCTAATTACCTTTTTAAAGGTCCCATCTCCAAGGGCCTACACAGTCATAGGCGGTTAGGGCTTAAGCATTTGAATTTGGGGGAATGCAGTTTAGTCCATAATATCTAAAAACAGAATCTCATCAAATTTAAGACTTCTACTCTTAAAAAAAAAAAAAAAAAAACTTGAAGAAAATGAAAAAAAGCCAGCCACTGAGAAAAAAAAAAAAAATTTACAATATGTACACTGGAAAAGGACTAGTATCCAAAATAGATAAAGAACTCCTGCATCTCAGCAATAAGACAAAACACCTGAAAAGACTGGAATAGGCACTTCACAAAAGAAGGTACACAAGTGGCCAATAAGCATAGGAAAAGATGTTCAACAACCCTACTCATTAGGGAAAAAGGCAAATTAAAGCTACAATGGAATGCAACCACACACCAACTAGAATGGCTAAAATTAAAGGGACTGACAATATTAAGTGTCGACAAGCATGTGAAGAAACCAGAACTCTCCTACATTGTTGGTGGGAACGTACAGTCACTTTGGAAATCGGCTTCACAGTTCCTTGTCAAGTTTCCCCTACCATTACCAAATCTCCCAGATTCTACTCCTAAAGCTTTATTTAAAGAGAAATGAAAGCATGTCCATACAAACACTTGTACATGAACATTCGTGGCAGTTTCATTTGTAATAGCTCCGTTACAGATTGAATCGTATGACTGCATAATCATACCCTGAAGCCCTAACCCCTCGCATGATTATATGTAGAGATAGGGCCTTTCAAGAGGTAATTAAGATCTGGGGCGCCTGGGTGGCTTAGTCGGTTAAGCGTTCGACTTTCGCTTAGGTCATGATCTCGCGGTTTGTGGGTTCGAGCCCCGCGTCGGGCTCTGTGCTGACTGCCAGCTCAGAGCCTGGAGCCTGTTTCACAGTCTGTGTCTCCCTCTCTCTCTGACCCTCCCCTGCTCACGCTGTCTCTCT
>NW_024084277.1:0-1839 GCF_003009895.1 Hyaena hyaena | reverse complement strand
TTAATTTTGGCTTCTAATCATAGATATCCAGTGACCATCTCTGCAGAGCTATCAGATCCCAAAATATGGTCCTTTGTATCCAATCCCACTCACCCTAAGTATGAATCTTATTCTGAATAGAAGATTGTAAGAGAATGTCATGAGAGAATTCTAGAAGATTGGATCTAGACTGAGTCTTGGGGCATGTGTATAACTCCCTTCGTTTTACAGATGGGGAAACCAAGGCACAGAAAGTGACAGGAACTTGCTTAAATGAGTCTACTGGTGCTATTTCTTAAGACAACAGGAACTTGACCATTACTGACTCTCTACTAGATTCTACATTTTCTAGCAGTCTTCTTGGAAACCTTCCCAGCTCCCTTTGTCCAATCACTAGATGCCACTGTTAGATCAGCCTCAAATAAAAATGTCCACACCACCTACATCATGACTCTAGAAGTAGCGGCTGAAAGAATGGACTTACTTGGTGCTGAGAGTGCTGGGGAGCAGAAGGCAGCCACTAGCACAAGGAGAGAAAGGACAGTCACACAGAGCTTCATAGTCTTGGCAGAGTGGAGGCTTTCCTGGAGCAGAGACTGCAGAGCCCAGAAGCTTCAGAACTCGACTGTGTTCTGTGCTGATACTGAGTTCAGAACCCCTCTTTATAAGAACCCTAAAGCCTGAGATAGAGTTGTAGGCACAGGCGGGCAATGGAATTTCCAGGGTGGAGTGACGTCATGGTGTCAATAAGGAAACTGAAGATAGCTGAGAGTGAGGAGCTCTTCATAACTTCTCTTCCCCAGGGTGATGTTATCACGGAAGAGTGGGGGGGAGGGGAAGGGAGAAGAAGTGGGCTGTACCATAGAGGGAAGTGGTACACCAAAGACCCAGCAATCAAGACTGGAGAGAACTGCAAACCCAAGAGGAAGGATGAAACATTCACACCTACCAGAAGAGGCTTGTAGATGAGAACCATGCTGCTCTTCGTGGTTGGCACCTCCAGAAACTTGAGGCTTCATGTCAGTCTTTCCAGGGCTGCTGCAAGCCTGATCTTAAGAACCAAAGGGCAGCCAGAACTCCATGTACTATCCCTGGGCCTCCTTCTGCTGAGCTGAGTGATTTTAGTGTCCTGTACATTTCCCTTGGCATAAAGGAAGAGTCCAGTATTGAATGCACAGAAGGGAATGTCAGCAGGGAAACTCAGAAACATTTGTAAGTTCTATTTATTAGAGATTTACTATGGGCCAAGCAGTGGGCAAGCTGTCACATACATATGACATCCAACCCTACCATAACCCTGAGCAGGACTGTGATTATTCCCCTGGGGCAATGAGGATCACAGAGCAGAATTCACTATCTCCAGGCTTCACAGCTGTTAAGTGACAGTACCAAGATGTGAACTGTGATTCATCTGATTCTAAAATCCATTTTATTTCTACCCTGTTGCTTCCAGGATGAGTATAGAATGTGACCACAAAGAGAAAATGTTGACCACTAGGTACTATGCCACACACGAAGACCCATCTTATTAGGGCTGAAATCAGAAAAGGGGTTTAGGTCAGTTTGTCCTAGAACAAGAAGGAAACAGAAAAAAAAATAAAGATTTTGGTATGTTTCCTTGGACTGATAATAAGGAAAGGAAAAAAGTTCAGGAAGAATCACGCTTGGAAGACCTAGATAAAGAATGTTCCTCTAGTGTAAAAATGAGATTGGATATACCTAGCAATGAGCTTATCCATGTTACGGATAAAATGTGTAATGTAAGCACATGGGTGTTCCCTAAGCATCCATAGGGAATTCCATGTGAAGCCCTGCCTTGTTGGGAAGCTGCTGTTGACCTGTAGGTGACCATCTGAAGTT
>NW_024084276.1:0-1840 GCF_003009895.1 Hyaena hyaena | reverse complement strand
CTGAAATGCCTGCTTCTCTCTCCAAGGACTTTCTCTTGAGAGCTTGTTCAGCCTGCTTGTTGGGAAACCTAGAAGAGTCTAAGGCTTAACTACTCCAGGAACTATACTTAATCAAAGACAGTTGAGAGTTGGTGGAAAAAAACTTCATCTTACTTTGTCCTTTGACGGAATATTCTTTTTTTAATGTTTATTTATTTATTTTGAGAGAGAGAGAATGAACACAAGCAGGGGATGGGCAGAGACACACAGAATGTGAAGCAGGCTCCAGGCTCTGAGCTGTCATTGCAGAGCCCCAAGCAGGGCTTGAACCCATAAACCATAAGATTGTGACCTGAGCCAATGTCAGGCGCTCAACCAACGGAGCCACTCAGGCGCCCCTGATAGAATATTTCTAAAGCATGTTCCTCATGGTTCCTCAAAGGGTCCCCAATAGGACTGATCCCCAGTTGCCCACCATGATAACTTATTCATGACAACCCTTTCAGTAAATCTTTCATTTCCCTGTCTCACTTTCCCTATTTTCCTCCATGTATTTCTTCTAATTGTCTCCCAAATTAATACCTGTACCCACTTTATGTCTCACAATGTAGTTTTGGTGAAACCCAAACTTAGATATAGAATTCCTGGAACTGTCCAGTTCATAATGTACAAATTCCATACCTAATGACACAAGGATGTCTTGTATAGAATTATGTTCCTATGTTCTATAGAAAAAAGGAAATCACTATTTTTTAATGCCTCTTAAAGAAAAATGACTGAAATCAAGGATACATTCCCTAAGAAGGAATGGAAGCTGTTCAAAATATCAATATTTGACTTTAAAATGTATTTAAGCATTAGGCCTTACCAATGTCCACTAACTCTTGAGGGTCATTTACTTCAAAAGAAGTAAGTTGAAAAGATTAAGTAATTTAATGCGATAGATGACTTTGTGCCTAAATGTCCTTTCCCACCTTCTGATTCCTAATTGCCTGTATTGATGGCATGAATTTTAACTTGCTAAATAAAGCTGAGGAGGAGTTAACATTTCATCTGAACGACCTACAGATGCCCCTCCATCCAAGCCTCTTAGAGGGCTTCCAATAGATGCTAAACCATGCAACCCCTGTAATTTGCGACTTTAGATACTGAATTAGTAAGGATGCAAACCATAAGCTCCATGAGGAAAAGAACTACCCCTTTATTTATCTCTACACCATTAGTTCCTAACACAGTGACTTCTACTTACTAAGTGAGTAATAAACTGCTCTTGAATGAATGAACACCTAAGCAACCTCCATTTAGATGACTTTTACTGTTTATATGCATTAAAAAAGGAGAAGATTTGGTATCCAAATGGTTACAGACCTAAGGAGAAAATACTAGTGTACATTTATCTTTTATCTTCAGTGTGAAAGCCAGAAAGCTACCTGGCTCTTTCTGGTCCATTTATATATCTGAGAAGTTAGAAGCAAGAGAAAGCTAGAAGATGATAAGATTTAAGGATGACCCTTAAAAGACATATTTCATCCCTACAAATACTTGTCTAAACTCACTATTCTCTGTTCTTTTAGTAAAGCTGTTGTGGAGCAATCATGGGACTTGAGGTCAGAGTCAACTTCATTATATATTCCTTATACGATGTTAGGAGCAAATACGGAGTTCAGAAGAGTATCTACTCCATATTTACAACTAAGCAACAGTCAAATCGTTGTACATGATCTTTTTTTTAGAAAGTGAATATATTATATTATTGGTTTATGAATGAAGTACCTTGGAGCATTTTGGATTTGCTATCAGTCCCGATATATCAATAAATGACAGAAAATGAACTTACCAATGAAGGTGTTTTATACATAGT
>NW_024084275.1:0-1840 GCF_003009895.1 Hyaena hyaena | reverse complement strand
TCCTCACCCCCACCACCTCCTCTCCTCTCCAGCCATCTCCATGGTGACAGCAGCATGACTAATGACACCCTATCAGCTTCAGACACAGGAACACACCCCCCCCCCCCCCCGCCCCCCCCCCCCCCCCCCCCCCCCGGGGATTTCTGCAGGTTGGATGCTAACCAACCCAACAGCGCCAGGGACATTCTCGAGAGATTTCCAGAGGCAAGGGTGGGGAGTGGGTTCCAGGTCTTAAAAAAAAAACAGTTCAACAAACCCAATCCCAACTGCACCCAAACCATCCAGCTGAGAAAGCAAAAAGAATCCAAACAAAACCCACACAGGCCTGAGAATTCATTGGTCGCCCACACCCCCGCCACCCCTCCCCCTCAGCTGCTGCTACACACACAGTGGGAGATTAAGGGATCACCAGAGGAGACCCTTTATTTTTATCCAATCCAGTCAAACACTTCACCCCCACCGCGCGCGCGCGCGCACACACACACACACACAGACGCACGCGTGCGCGCGCACACACACACACACAGACACACAGACACACACACACAAGGTACCTTGACAGCAGCCCCTTGTCCCCACGGCCCAGCTCCTTCACCAGCCTTTATTTCCACCTGCAAAAGAAGCCAGAGAGACTGATGAGCCCGGCTGACATCAGGAAAGAAGCAAAGTCCTTCTGTTGCACACCCCCGGCACCACTGCAGGGGAAGGAGGAGAATGGGAGGGAGGGGGCCTCGGAAAGAAAGGATAGCAGGGACCATCTTCCTGCCTCCAGCTGCCGCCCAGACTCTCGGGGGCTCGGCTCATTCGCCTTCCTGTGTTTTTGTTTTCATTTCTCCTTTTTCCACCCTCTCGAGATCCAGAAGGACACTGCCCCTTCTCCTGCGTCCTGTCTGGCCTCGTCCCTCCCCGCCCTGCCCGCTCTACCTCGGCCGGCCTCCTCTGGTGCATCGGCCGGCGGGCCTCCCATTATCCCCGCCGGAGCACACGGAGGGAGGCACTGCAGAGGAGGCGGCGGCCAGCTGCCGGCTTGGCTCCCCTCCCCGCCGCCGGCGAGGCTTGTGTGGAGGGGGCGGCGCGCTCGCCAGCCAATCCCTGTGGCCCGCCGGGCGGGGGCAGGGCCGCCGGGGGCTGGACCTGCCCAGCCGGGAGGCGGGGGCGCAGCCAAGGGTGCCGCGGAGCTGCGCTGGCTGCCGCCCAGGCCTGCCGCCGCCGCTCCCAGGCAGGCCGGGGATCCCGGGGCGCCCCGCTTCCTCTCGAGTAGGGGACCCTGAAGGTAATACCCAGGGTGTCCTCTGCATCTCCAGGGTTAGAGATGACAGACTGTGCCTGGGGTAGAGCTGGGGCCGACTGGTGAGACGCGCCCCCCCCTCCCCCCCCCCCCCCAGCCACTCTCTAAGCCCAGGACACCAGCACACTGCTTCATCCTAGCGGCAGCGAGGACGGTGCCAGGTGCAAGGATGAGAGAGCAGGAAGTGACAGCCTCCGCAATCTCCCAAGCAGCAGCAAGCCTTGGCACTACGAACCTTTACTCCATTTGTGCAGATGAGGAAACAAGGCAGGGCAAGTAAAGGAACTTACCCAAGGTGACAACAGCTAGAACACAGCAGGGCTGGGACTCCAAGCCACGTTCATCTGGCTCTAAAGACCAGATTCTTAACCCTTAAACAGTCCTGCTCCACCCTCTCTCTAGCGCCCACCTCAGAGAATAGACTCTTCTTCAAGCCCACCCACACTGCCTGTGGCTCAAAGCCTCACCGAGTCAGCCTTGCCCTCCCCACACACACCAACACCCACACCTCACCCTAGATCACTCATCCCTCATGCCTGAGCACACCCCACC
>NW_024084274.1:0-1841 GCF_003009895.1 Hyaena hyaena | reverse complement strand
TTTTTGATAACTGATTCGATTTCTTCACTAGTTATGGATCTGTTCAGATTTTCTGTCCTTTCCCATGTGAATTTTGGTAGTGAGTGTATGTTTAGGAATTTGTCCATTTCTTCTAAGTTGTCCAGTTTGTTGGCATATAATTTTTCACAGTATTCCCTGATAATTGCTTGTATTTCTGAGGGGTTGGTTGTAATAAGTCCATTTTCATTCATGATTTTGTCTATTTGGGTGCTTTCTCTTTTCTTTTTGAGAAGCCTGGCTAGAGGTTTGTCAATTTTGTTTATTTTTTTCAAAAAACCAACTCTTGGTTTCATGGATCTGTTCAATTGTTTCTTCGGTCTCTATGTTTATTTCTGCTCTGGTTGTTACTATTTCTCTTCTTCTACTGGGTTTGGGGTGCTCTTGTTGTTCTGCCTCTAGTTCCTTTAGGCAAGCTGTTAGATTTTGCACTTGCGCTTTTTCTAATTTCTTGAAATAGGCCTGGAGTGCAGTGTACTTTCCTCTTAGGACTGCCTTTGCCGTATCCCATAGAGTTTGGATTGTTGTATTTTCATTTTCATTTGTTTCCATATATTTTTTAATTTCTTCTCTAATTGCCTGATTGTCCCATTCATTCTTTAGTAGGTTGTTCTTTAACTTCCATGTTTTTGGAGGTTTTCCAGACTTTTTCCTGTGATTGATTTCAAGAGTCAGAGCATTATGGTCTGAAAGTGTGCATGGTATGATCTCAGTTCTTTTATATTTATGGAGGGCTGCTTTATGTCCCAGTATGGGATCTATCTTGGAGAATGTGCCATGCTCACTTGATAAGAAAGTGAATTCCCTGGCCTCAGAATGTAGAGTTCTGATTATATCTGTCTGATCTATCTGGTCCAATGTGTCATTCAAGTCTTTTGTTTCCTTAGTGATTTTCTGTCTGGCTGATCTATCCATTGCTGTAAGTGGAGTATTAAAGTCCCCTATTATTAGCACATTCTTATCTATAAGATTTTTTCTGTTTGTGATTGTTTTAAATATTTAGGTGCTCCCCTATTCGGTGCGTAGACATTTATAATTGTTAGTTCTTCCTGATGGATAGACCCTGTAATTATTATATAATGCCCTTCTTCATCCCTTGTTATTGTCTTAGTTTAAAGTCCAGTTTGTCTGATATAAGTATAGCTACTCCAGCTTTTTTTGCCTTCCTGTAGCATGATATATATTTCTTCATCCCCTTACTTTTAATCTGAAGGTATCTTCCAGTCTGAAATGGGTTTCTTGTAGACAGCAAATAGATGGATTTTGTTTTTTTATCCATTCTGCTACCCTATGTCTTTTGATTGGAACATTCGGCCCATTTACATTCAGTATTGTTATTGAAATATGTGGGTTTAGAGTCATTCTGTCCTTTGTGGGATTCATGCTTGTGGTGGTGTCTCTGGTACCTTGCATTCCTTGCAACACTTCTCTCAGAGAGTCCCCCTCAGGATTTCTTGTAGGGCTGGCTTAGTGGTGACAAATTCTTTCAATTTTTGTTTATTTGGAAAGACTTGTATCTCTCCTTCTATTCTGAATGACAGGCTTGCTGGAGAGAGGATTCTTGGCTGCATATTTTTTCCGTTCATCACATGGAAGTTCTCCTGCCATTCCTTTCTGGCCTGCCACGTTTCATTAGATAGGTCTGCCACCACTCTGATAGGTTTCCCTTTGTATGTTAGGGCCCTTTTCTCCCTAGCTGCTTTCAAAATTCTCTCTTTGTCCTTATATTTTGCCAGTTTCACTGTGATATGTCGTGCAGACGATCGATTCAGGTTACGTCTGAGGGGAGTTCTCTGTGCCTCTTGAATTTCAGCTTCTACTTC
>NW_024084273.1:0-1842 GCF_003009895.1 Hyaena hyaena | reverse complement strand
AATTCATCACAACTATTTTTAAGCTCCATAGTCTTTTTAGCAAAAGTTTCTCTGATGTCTTTCATGTCTTTTTCAAGTCCAGAGATTAATGTTATGACTATTGTTCTAAATTCTTGTTCAGTTATGTTGCTTATATCTGTTTTGAGCAGTTCTTTAGCTGTCTTCCTGGAATTTCTTTAGAGGAGAGTTCTTCCGTTTCATCATTTTGGTTAGCTTTCCATCTCTTGTTAGTTTTAGAAGCTTGTTATGCACTCTGCACCTGCAGGTGCTGGTGTTTAAAGAGGGCCCTTTGACTGTCCAGAGCCCCTCCATTCAGGAAGTGTTCTTTGAATGGTGTCTCTTGGTCCCTCTTGTCGACACTTTGGTTATTTTCTTTCCCTACTCGTAGTGATATTTGGGACTCTACACCATGTGCACATTGGCTTGTTTCTTGAGATAGCCCTGGAAAAGAAAACAGACAGACAACCACACAGGGAACAAAGGCACACAGATGCACAGACAAATCCAACAATCACGCAAACGAAAGGGAAAAAGAAAAAGAAAAAAGGAAGGGACAAAACAAAACAAAACAAAAAAGAAAAAAGAGGAAGGAGGGAAGACAAATAATAAAAATAAACATAAATAAAAAGAAGAAAAGAAAAGAAAAAAGAAAAAAACCCAAAAGACAGAAGAAAAGTGTAAAAGCATAAAACCAGAATTCCCAGCTACAAATAAAGAGCCGGGTGTATGCAGTGCTGATGGAAGAGCATATAAAAAGAGGGAAATGACAAGGCAGAGAGGAAGTGAAATTGGAAATTAAATAACCTGGCAGAGAGACTGAGAGGCTTGCTTCAGAGGGAGAAATCGTAGAATATGGTTAGTGGCGTGGAGAAAGAAACAAAGATGTTACTCAGAGAAACTATATAGTCTGATTACTCCAGAGAGAGAGAGAGAGATAAAAAGGTTGCGGTGGAGGTGTAGAATGTACATGTAGAGAATGGATTAAATGTGACTAAGCAAATCAGTGACCAGAGTGCCCCGTCCAGCAGAGTGGAGGGGTAGGAATGAGACAAGGGCATATATATCTGAATTGAAAGAATTATCTTGAATTAATCACGGCAGCGCATCCATGTTGGTCTTGCCCCAGGCTCTGGTAAAAAAGTAAATAAATAAATAAATACATAAATACATAAATAATAAATAAAAGGCATCTCTCTAGTGGGGATGGGTGTGGTTTGGTGTAGGCGGGTCTTAGCCTCCACTGAGTCCCATGGGCACTCTCTGAGGTCCTGCATTGGTGGTTGTGGGGAGAAAAATGGTGGCACCCCAGTACCTTCTGGAACCAAGCATTGGAAATCACTCCTTTGGGTCTGATCTCCCTGTGCTGAGAGTGTAGCCAAGGTGGGCTGTGTTCTATGCCCCATGCCCCGCCTGTTTCCAGGTCCCAGTCCTTGCCCTTTATTGATACTGCCCTAAACACAGTCCCGAAGGTCTCTGCTTCCCTGCTGCTGGAAGTGTGTGTGTGGGGGGGGGGAGGTCGCGGGAAGTGGCGCAGCCTCAGATCAGCCCAGGGTCAAGCAGTGGCACAGCCTGGGATTGGCTACCTCCATGCTGCCAGGGGTCAAGCCTTGGGAAAACAGCCTCTGACCAGCAGCCTCCGAGATGTCAGAGATGGTGCCGGGAGCACAGCAGAGCAGTTTTTCCTGGCGCCTTCTGGGACCGGGGGCACCTAGTTCAAAGTCAGCACCCCAGCTAGAACTAAAAACACTCTCCTTCCATGCCAAGGTTTTTCTCTTCTCCAGGGACAGTTTTATGAGCCGTTTCAGCGGCTCTTTCTTTTCCCTTTGACTCTCCTCGGCTCAC
>NW_024084272.1:0-1844 GCF_003009895.1 Hyaena hyaena | reverse complement strand
CTCATAAGAAAGCATAACTTCTCAACAAGGCTGACAAAGTTGTTCATAATCCAGGACACTGCTTCTCTCTCCAGCCTCTTCAATGCTACTCAGGCTCCTCTGTACCCATCACGCTGCAGCAGGAAGTCTTCAAATATACCAAGCACTCTCCTCCGAGCCTCTGCACGTGCTGTGCATTCTTTTCAGAGCTCTCCCCTCTCTCCACTTCCACCACCCAGCAGGCTCACTACAGTTCGTGGTACAGGTTTCCACGCAGACCCCCCTTCCTCCAGGATGACTTTCCTTTCTGCCATGAGCAGGTTAGGCGGCCCTCCTATGGATTCCCATAGCATCATACAGTCCTATTTACATCACAGATAGTACTTACAGTCTTATGTATATATCCGAACAGTGAATAGTCCTTAATAGGTGCTCACATATATTAGTTGAACGGATGAATGTTAAGATGTGTAAAAGGGACATGGTTTCAAAGCCCAGGCACTGAGTTGGTTATGGGTCAACCAGATATCAACATTTTATAACTTGGGCTGTTCTCGATATGTTCATTTGTAAATGTCTCTTTGTTTTCTCAGCATTTCAACGTCTTAGAAGTGTCAACATGTTGGGGCGCCTGGGTGGCTCAGTCAGTTAAGCGTCCGACTTCGGCTCAGGTCATGATCTCGTGGTTTGTGGGTTCGAGCCCTGCGTTGGGCTCTGTGCTGACAGCTCAGAGCCTGGAGCCTGCTTTGGATTCTGAGTCTCTCTCTCCCTCTCTGCCCCTCCCTTACTCTCTCTCTCTCTCTCTCTCTCTCTAAAAAATAAGCAAACATTAAAATTTTTTTTTTTTTAGTTTCCACATGTCGAAGCTGTGCCTGAGAGAGTTAGAAAAGACGTTTCAAGCCTTATTTGGGCCAAAGTGAATGGGGAAGGGGGGAGAGCAGAGTGGTGCTGGGTAGTGACAGGAATCATTGGTAGCAAAGGTAAGAGAATTCCCAAAGGGAAATGAACCATAGGGACACAAGATCTATGCAATCCAGCTGTCTTTGTCTGCCTGTATCTTCTCCTTCTAAGTGCAAACTCTTGGAAGCTCTGAAGCAGTGATCCTATAGTGTGTCCAGGACTCTTCTGGAGAGAACGCACCCCAGGTGACCCTGATACGCATAGGCTGCTCACTGCACTTGGAGAATGCTGTTGTAGGTTCTGAATGCATGAAATACATATTAGCTTTAGACTGTGGTGAATGATCAACTTCAAGGTTCAAAAGTGAGCATATTTATAGTGTACCAAGTTTGAATGAGGCTGTGATACCATAACAGCAATTGAGGAACCCACAAGATCAAAGATCTGAAAGAGTAAAATCTGCTGGCAAAATCAACCTTATCCAGGGTATCCATACCTCCCAGGGTTTCCCTATAACATGTTTGGTCCAAAGGTTCCTGAGCAAGGTCATTACCTTATGGGACTTTTAATCCCAGCTGATGCACCTTGCTTTGTTCCCGGCTACTCCCAGAGAGGCGTCCCTCCTCCCACTCTTTATCACAGTGCTCCGCTTCCACCCAGTAATGGGCGTTTCTGACCCACCCCCCAAACCCGGAGAGCTCCTGGGCTCTCGAAATACACAGCTGAGGAAGGACACGAAGCCCCTGCCTTACCGGGGTCCAGGAAGGGCTGGCACTCCTCGGCAGCACCATAGCTCAGCTCCTGCAGCCCCGCCTGTGTGAGCCAAGGCTCTGCCCCTGGGTCCTCGGGGGCGGGTCCCATCACTTGCAGTGCGGGGGCCTCCAGGTGGATGTTCGGTGGCACGTGTGCCGTTCCCACTGGTGCCAGTTCTTCCAGGAGCATTTCCTGCCTATCGATCTGGGGGA
>NW_024084271.1:0-1845 GCF_003009895.1 Hyaena hyaena | reverse complement strand
CTGACCCTCCCCTGCTCACGCTGTCTCTCTCTCTGTCCTAGAAATAAATAAATTTAAAAAAAATCCAGCTTTAAAAAAAAAGTCTGTACAAATAAACCTGCTACTTCTTTACATCTACTGCCTCAGCCCAAATTCCATTAGCATTTCCTATGAACTGAAGCTTCAAATACCTGTTTTCTTTCTCCTGTCAAGTCTGCACACATCTATTGTCTCTCTATAAAAGGTGTAAAAACCACCTACTTTGGTCATTTCTTTGGGTTTCAATTTCCAAATTGGTCCTCCGTGTGCAGGTAATAAAACTTTGGGCGTTTTCTCCTGTTACTCAGTGTACTGTCAATTTAATTCCAAAGCAGCTGGAAGAACCCTGGGGAAAGAAGGAAATGTCTCCTCCCAGAAGCCAGTGTCCTGTTCTTAAGGCCACATCAGGGCGCCCTTCTCCTGACCCCTCTGATCTCCAGTCATTCACCCTCTCCTTTCTGCATTTACACCCAGCTCTCCTTACCCGACAAACCACATGTCCACACACAGTGGTTCCCAGAGTCCTCACCACCAGGTCTCAAACATGCCACAACACCACAAAGGTGAAAGAAAGCCCTCACCTATGTCACAAAACAAGCACCTGAAAAGAAGTCACCTGCAAAGGGAGGGGCTGCCAGAGATCTGTTTCCTGTTCCTGCCGCCTCAGCGAGCCTGGTCAGAGCAGGACTCTGGCAGACAGTAGTGGTGAAATGTGCAGACTGGGAGACACAGTAGTGTCTCACAGGGGTGACTGCACTCTGATGACGGATCCAGTAGAGAGTGAGCAGGAGGTATAGGGTCTGCTCAGAGAGCAGTAACCCTACACTATAGACACTGCCTTTATGCTAACACACGACGGTCCTCAGGCCAGAACAAGGTAGGGACACATTAACTGAGAATCTCTCTTCCCTTCTGTGGGCTCATTGGTACCACAGGGGAGGGCACGGAGGGGTTGGGTTCAATAGGTGATGACGACTAAAGAGAGCACTTGTGATGATGGAAATGTTGAATCACTATATTGTACACCGGAAAGTAATATGACACTGTAGATTAGCTCGAATGGAATTAAAATAAAATCTTAATTAAAACTAAAATAATATAAATCAATTTCAAACAAGAAAAATTTGAGGCGCGCCTGTGTGACTCAGTCAGTTAAGTTTCCCACTTCGGCTCAGGTCATGATCTCACAGTATGTGAGTTCAAGCCCTGTGTCTGGCTCTGTGCTGACAGCTCAGAACCTAGAGCCTGCTTCAGATACTTTGCCTTCCTCACTCTCTGCCTCTTTCCCACCTGTGTTCTGTCTCTATCTTTCTCAAAAACAAATGAACGCTAAAAATTTTTTAAAAGAAAAGAAAAGAAAAATTTGAAAAACAAAGAATTGTGTTTCAAAACAAAAACAGTATCACAACGGTGACATTACACCACAGCCTGATGTCTGAATGGCTTTATCAGGATGGATGCTAACAAGTTTTCTCAGAGCTAAAGTTTGTTATTCCCACAGTTGCCTGCCTACACCTAGGGAAAACCTATGATCCAGTCAGACTACGGACGTTGTAATAGAGCCGTGATCAAACTGTGAGAATAAACAATAGCTTCAGGCAATTGCTAGAATGCTAACATAGTAATATTTATTACAATGCTTTAGTGGTTTCTATTCTTCTTTTGCTAGGCTTGTGTGGTGTGTGTAACTGTCCTTTTGCAATTAGAAATGGAATAACCCACCCAGGCGCCCTTCGGTGTATTTTCATCAGTTGTAACAGATGTACCATTCTGATATGGGATGTTGATAATGAGGAAGATTATGCATGTCTGGGGGCAGGGGTATAT
>NW_024084270.1:0-1848 GCF_003009895.1 Hyaena hyaena | reverse complement strand
CAGGCTCCAGGCTCTGAGCTGGCTGTCAGCACAGAGCCCGACGCGGGGCTCAAACCCACAAACCGTGAGATCATGACCTAAGCGAAAGTCGGACGCTCAACCAACTAAGCCACCCAGGAGCTCCTATTAGATGTTTTAAAAGTGATTTTATTTTACATACTGAAAATTAGGTTTTGAGTTAAATGTCTTTTGTTTTTAGAACATTTTAATTAATGTATGAAATAATTAGAAAGGATACCCTATATAAAACCAAAGGCTATCTTTCAGTTTGTTGTTTGTCTTAAGGAAAGTTCTGTTTTATGAATTGTCAAATAATTCATTGGTAGATTTCAAGACCTATATTGACATAATTTAATCTAGAAGAAATCTTTTATTTTTGTTTTGGTGTTTTATTAAGGTTACTTCAAGCTCTCCGATTGCTTTGGATGAATGTTTTTACTTTGGGGGGGTTATATTCTTATAAGAGGGCTTTCTTTTAGGAACAAAAAAAATGAGAGGTAAATAGAGATATAATTAATATGGCAATAAAGTATAGCAGAGGCTTACAGTTTTCATGATACACTGTAAACCTGAGGTACAAGGTTTAAGAATAAGGCTTTGAATCTTATATTTTCTTTTTCTTTTTTTTTTTAAATGTTTTATTTATTTCTGGGAGAGAGAGAGAGAGCGTGAGCAGGGGAGGGTCAGAGAGAGAGGGAGTCACAGACTCTGAAACAGGCTCCAGGCTCTGAGCTGGCAGTCAGCACAGAGCCCGATGCGGGGCTCGAACCCACGAACCGTGAGATCATGACCTGAGCGAAAGTCGGACGCTTAACCGACTAAGCCACCCAGGCGCCCCAGGAACAAGCTATTTAAATGCAAGGTGAAAGAATACTTCTGGGGCCCCCACATGTTATTGGGGATAGATGAAATAGGTGAGATTTGTTTTCTAAATACAAGAATAATATATTCTCATTATTTAAGAAAATTAGAAAGTACAGGAAAGGTAAAGGAAACACCCATCATTACCACTCGAAGTAATACTTCTTCTATGCTGCTTTGAAACCTCTTGTAGAAATTATGCTTCTATAAAATTTGCTGAGTTTTTTTCATTTTAAAATAAATGTAAGACATTTTCCCTATTATTAGCATCTCTTCAAAAACATTTTTAGTGACTGCGTGGTATCTTTTTGTATGACTGTACTGTAGTTTATTCATCCTTTTGGAGGCATTTAGATCATTTCCAATTCTTTTCACTAGTGTAAAAAATGCCATATGTTAATCTTTATCTGTATTTTTTTTTTTATCATTTTCTTACCATAGGTTCTCAGAAGTGCAATTCCTTTGTCAAAGCATATGAACCATTTTAAAGACTTAATTATATGTATTTGTCAAAAACCTTATTCTACTTATATTTTTATATTATACAAGATTGCCCATGTTACTGTACCCTGAATAGGAGAGGACAGCTAAAACCATTGCTAATGATAGTTAATCATAGAGGATACATTGTGACCAAATACATTCATTGATTCTTATTAAGAATGACCTTAAAACATTTTAATATCCATTTTCATTTTGGAGTGAGATTAACTATTTGTATATTTGTTCATATATTGATAGAATCTCCTGATTTTATTTGATCTTAACATATTTTAGATGTAAAGGATAGTAATTCTAAGGTGTATTTATTTGTTAATACATTTTTTCCTGAAAGTTTTTGAATATGGTGCATTATTCATCATACCTACATTTTCAAGTTTTATGTAGGCAAACATTTTTTTTTTTTTTTTTTTTTTACAAATAGTTTATTGTCAAATTAGTTTCTACATAACACTCAGTGCTCATCCCCAAAGTGCCCTCCTCCAT
>NW_024084269.1:0-1850 GCF_003009895.1 Hyaena hyaena | reverse complement strand
GATCACCGCAGGCCACATACGGGAAGAAGAAGCTGCCCCTTGTGGTTCTTATGATGATTGCAAGACACACCCCAGGAGCAACCATCAGGGAACTTTGAAAAGGCAAAGGATTTTTACTCATAAGTCCTGCATGTGTACATGGCACACCTGGGAGCACATGGCCAGGTTAGGGTAGGGGGAGAGTGCATGGCTCTGGGGTTCTATCCTTACTGGGTTTGAGGGTCTCACTGGCTTACTCTTTATTGGTGACTTTATTATTTTTTTAAATGTTTTATTTGTTCCGGGCGAGAGAGAGAGAGACAGCGTGAGCAGGGAAGGGTCAGAGACAGAGGGAGACACAGACTCCGAAACAGACTCCAGGCCCTGAGCTGGCAGTCAGCACAGAGCCCGACGCGGGGCTCGAACCCACGAACCGTGAGATCATGACCTAAGCGAAAGTCTGACGCTTAACCGACTCAGCCACCCAGGCGCCCCTCTTTATTGGTGAATTTAAAACAAAAGGGGGAAGGCACCTGGGTGGCTGAGTCCGTTAAGACTCTGACTCTTGGTTTCAGCTCAGGTCATGATTTCACAGTTCATGAGTTCCAGCCCTGAGTCCGGCTCTGTGCTGACAGCACAGAGACTACTTGGGATTCTTTCTCCCTCTCTCTCTGCACCTTTCTGGCTCTTTCCCTCTCTCTCTTTCAAAATAAATAAATAAACTTTAAAAAATTTTTAATTAAAAATGTTTATTTTTGAGAGAGAGACAGAGCATGGGCAGGGGTTGGGAGGGGCAGAGAGAGAGGGACTTACAGAATCCGAAGCAGCCTCCAGGCTCTGAGCTGTCAGCACAGAGCCTAATGCAGGGCTTGAAGCCACAAATCACAAGCCAAAGTTGGATGTTTAACTGACTGAGCCACACAGGACCCCCAAATTAAAAAAAAAAAAAAAAAAGAGTTTAAAAGAGTGGAAAAGGAAAATCACTGTCTTTCAAGTGGTCAGTTATCTAGATTACACAGGACTTTGAAAAAGGGGAGCTTCGTGGGTGGAGCAGCCTAGCTGTTTATCTATTTGTGTAGCTAACGATATGTTTACTTGAGATGGATATCTTTGAAACGGCTGCCTCAGCAATCAAAAGCTTAAGGTCAGGCATTTACACTACAATGTGTACTACTGTCAAGGCTGCAAATAGTTCAGAAAGCTGCATATATGACCCACATTAGTTTCAAATGCCACAAGTGTGTGGCGAAGGCCAGCTGATTGGATTGAAACAGGAGTACTGTAACTTCAAGAAGTGTCAGCAGGGGCACGGCACCACTGGTGGCCCCAAGAAAGGGTCAGAGTTCTGATGCAGGCAGTCTGCCAGGAGTGGGCAGAGATTGCACCCATGCAACGTGGGCTCTCTTCCCTTGAAACAAACATAAGCATTTGGCAGGAATCCCACGCCTAGCAGGCAGCGGTAGCCTCTGCATCAGAAACACAGAGTCTTTTCTCTTCTGCCAGGGATAGTAGAAACTGATGTGTTCTATGCTTGTAATTCCTGCCCAGGATATGGTGGTAGATGTTCTGCCATGTATGGTATCATAGGTAATACAAAGCTTGATCACCGGTTTGATTCCTGCTGGTCTCAGCAGAGAGTAGATCTTTGCCAGGAACATCTACATGAGTGACCCAGATGGCTCAGTCCCTACAATTTGTTTCCAGAGTTCACGACCCCAAAAGGGCGGCATTAGTGTGCCAGTCTGTTGCATTCTAAGTAGCAAACTAAACACCTAGGTCCTTGGCAATAGGGAAGAACCAATAGAAGTGTAGCCCGGGGTGAAGCTGAAGACAAAGCACAAGCTAACACCCCCACAACCCTGCCCCCCCCC
>NW_024084268.1:0-1855 GCF_003009895.1 Hyaena hyaena | reverse complement strand
GAAGGAAATGACCTTTTTTTGGTACCCCATCACTCTGCATTATAATGTCATAATTTGCTCGTGGGTCAGACTTCATGTTCTCAAACATGGCCTGTGTAACCACAGAATCTATGTCCTCGTCACTTAATTCCTTCCCCAGAAATTTGCAAACTTTTAGTATAGAACCTCTGAGATCCTGAAATAAATCACAGTATGATAATTTATGCAGGTTATCACTGAGAAGACTTATACAAGTGTCACAGATTAAATATCATCATGGGAGAGAAAATTGTAGATGCTCAGGTTGCTGAGAAAGTGATGTTGTTCCTTGAGATGTAAGTTGCTTATTCTTTTTTGATAAGTTAATCCGTCACTTGTGCAATGTTGTGGAGTATATCTGGGTTCATTTTGGAAACAATCATATTTCATTCTATCTGTGTTATCTCAGTAGGTATTTGGTAAGTAGCTACTATATGTCAGACACTGCGCTGCATGATGGTACAAGTGATCAGAGGCACAACTGGGAGTCAGGGCTGGGAATTCAGGACAAGGACCTTTGAGAGAGAGAGTAATTCTGTAACAGAATCCAAAGACTGTTTCAACGAAGATGAGAAATTTGTTCTAGGAATTAATGCAAAACATGAATTTTCTAGATAGACAAACTATAGATATGGAGTCTAGGGAAATGAAAGAACCTCTGCAACAGTGTGGTTGCATGGAAGGTGTGAGATATCAGGTCACAGGACAGAAGTTCAGTTTCCCTAGGGCCAGTGGAACAGGCTTTGGATGAGACTATGGGAGATGAAGGTGGAGACAACAGTGGGGCCATACTGTGAGGAAGGTTTCAAGGCTAGCCAGAGATTGAATCTCTACTTGTATGTGATAATGTACTCAATAAGAGAGTTTAGGCTTGGTATCATGGCTTGGGGCAAGTGTAACAGATTAGTGACAGATCCTCAGGATGGAGAAGCCCTTAGGACAGCCTGCCTCTCAGCTCTTTCTCATCTTTCCTGCTAAGAGCTCACTTGGTGGTGTTCCAGCAGTTGTGCCCTGCCCTATTCCAGACATGATCCTGACTGATCCAAGATCCTCCAAGAAATTCTACTCTCTCTATAAGAGGTCATCTTAGGCCTGTCACATGAGCCAACTTTGGCATGGAAACAGAAAGAGGAAGTCAAGGGGCTTCTGGTTGGTTCACCTAGTTAAGTGCCTGACTCTTGATTTCAGCTCAGTCAGGATCTAACGGGTCATGGGCTGTGCAGTGACTGAGTTGAGCCTGCCAGGGATTCTCTCTCTTCCTCTCTCTGTGTTCTTCTCCAGTTTACGTGCTCTGTCTCACTCTCTTTCTCAACTAAATAAATAAATGAAATAACTTTATCCAAAAAGAATGAGGAAGTCAAACAGAAGTTTCTAAGAGTGACTTTCCCCCTCGAGAATATGCAGAAAGAAAGCAAGGCAAGAAGACCACTTTATCCTAGTTCTATGTCTTTCTGCCTAACATGCTATCATCAGAGGACACAACTTTGGAGCTACAAGTGTCTTCTTACCTGGTGGGGAGACATCTTTGCCACACAAATGTGATACAAAACAAAGACAGAAAACGCTGGGACATGCCTGACTGCTTAGCAACAACACTCAGCATAAGGATAGCCTGCTTCCGGTATTCAATATGAAGTATTAGAAGTTTCTTCATTTTATACCAATTGGAGTTGACTGTACAGAGCCCTGTATTATCCCTAATCATACAGAGGCATTTTGATTTAATTTTTCTTGCAATGCTTAATCATCCAGAATGCAGATAAGATTAAACTTTCCCAAGAGGTACAACCAAGAGTGATGCACATAACATTTCCAATGTGATTAGAATGAATAGTGC
>NW_024084267.1:0-1855 GCF_003009895.1 Hyaena hyaena | reverse complement strand
GACTTTCGCTTAGGTCATGATCTCGCGGTTCGTGGGTTTGAGCCCCCGTCGGGCTCTGTGCTGACTGCCAGCTCAGAGCCTGGAGCCTGTTTCAGAGTCTGTGACTCCCTCTCTCTCTGACCCTCCCCTGCTCATGCTGTCGCTCTCTCTCTCTCCTAGAAATCAATTAAAAAAAAAAACAAAAAAAATTCTACTCCTGAAATTATTATTACACTATATGTTAACTACCTTGGATTTAAATAAAATTTAAAAATTAAAAAAATATAATGTTTACAAAGATTTTCTAAATGTTCATTTATTTGAGAGAGAGAGAGAGAGAGAGAGAGCACGTATGCACGTGAGCTACGGGAGGTGCAGAGAGAGGAGAATCCCAAGCAGGCTCCTTGATGTCAGCACTGAGCCCCACCAATGCGGGCTGAGATCATGACCTGAGCCGAAATCAAGAGTTGGATGCTCAACTGACTGAGCCACCCAGGCGCCCCAATAAACAAACATTTAAAAAAAATTTTTTAAATGGATAAAGATGTGGTACATATAAACAATGGAATATCACCACTTTCAACAATGTGGATGGAACTAGATTGTATTATGCTAAGCAAAAGAAGTCAGAGAAAGACAAATATCATGACTCACTGGTATGTGTAATTTAGGAAACAAAACAAACAAACAGAGGAAGGGAAAGAAAAATAAGATAAAGAAAGGGTGACAAACCATAAGAGACTCTTAATACAGAGAACAACTGAGGGTGCTGGTGGGGTTTTGGATGAGGGGATGGGCTTAATGAATGATGGGCATTAAAGAGGGCACTTACTGGGATGAGCATTGGGTCTTATATGTAAGTAATGAATCACTAAATTCTACTCCTGAGGGGCGCCTGGGTGGCGTAGTCGGTTAAGCGTCCGACTTTTCGCTTAGGTCATGATCTCACGGTTCGTGGGTTCGAGCCCTGCGTCAGGCTCTGTGCTGACTGCCAGCTCAGAGCCTGGAGCCTGTTTCAGAGTCTGTGTCTCCCTCTCTCTCTGACCCTCCCCTGTTCACGCTCTCTCTATCCTAGAAATAAATAGAAATATTAAAAAAAAAAAAAGAATGGGACCTGAGAAAATAGTATCATAAATGAAAACATTGATAGAAAAAAAGGAGAAAAAAAGGACAAGAATACAAGAAAACATAGCAAATGAAGGAGATGGAGAAGCATAGCAAAGACAGATTTTGTTTACTTCCCATTTTGCTTCCAAATGTGGCAGAGCTTTCTAGAAATTTGTTGTATTAACCAAGTTCTGTACCAAAGTCACAGATGAATTGTTGTGAATTAGGATGGGCAGGGTTCAAAGAGTCAGAACATCAACTCTTCTCTGACTTGAGAGGATTTGCCTTTTCTCTCCAATCCTACCCCTTAAAGGCCTCCAAACCTATTAAACCCATTCAAGTTTCTCTTACTTGAAAAGATTCAGGTCTCTCTGTAAAATTGCAATTCAGCAAGAAAGATTCTGCCTTATAAGGCAGGATTCTTCGTACCAGAGAATTAGTCATGCTTTGTTCCCTGGTCTAACCATATTTATCATTCCTCTTTCTGACAGCACAGAAGCTCTGTAAGGACAGAGCTTCGTCTGTCACCTTCAGTGCTGTATTCTCTCCATTGCTCACGACAGTATCTGACCCATGGCAAATGCTCAATAAATACTTGTTGGTACTGTTGTTGTTTTGAACAAGGAAGCATGCCCAAAGTTTTGGCCTCAGAATCCAGGCAATTAAAATTATGTGTTTTAGGGGTGCCTGGGTGGCTTAGTCGGTTAAGCGTCCGACTTTCGCTTAGGTCATGATCTCGCGGTTCGTGGGTTCGAGCCCCGCATCGGGC
>NW_024084266.1:0-1856 GCF_003009895.1 Hyaena hyaena | reverse complement strand
GACTGAGCCACCCAGGTGCCCCTGTCTTTTTTTCTTTCTTAAAATTGCAAACTTATAAAGCATTTATAATATAGCACACATAACCCTGCTGAAAACATCATGTTGAAATTTTAAGGACGTGAGAAATGTGTTCTACAAGTGTAAGGGAAAATTGTCTTTGTGTGCTTGATTGAAGTTTAAGACCACTGTAGATGAATTAATTTATTTTGATCTCCATTCTCCCATTTTTATAGAGATGTAAGCCTTTCTGTGCAGAATTGCAAGGAACAAGGTCATTTAAGATGCTTAAATTTATTCTAAATAATATTTTCTTTCCTTTGAACTATAAACTCATATACATTAAGAAGAAAATCAGTTGTGTTTTAAGGAAATCGGCAGCTTAGAAAACCTATTGAGGTGCTTTTATCTTTCAAAAAAAATAAAGTATGTTGATGAATGTCACTAATTCAAAATTTGTTTTTTTTTTAAATTGATATCAAACACATGTTAAAAATGAATAAAATTCTGTTTATTAACATACCACAAATACTGACACAGTTTGTATTCTGGTCCAGGTAAGAGTATGTCCTTATAGACAGATTCTAAGTTCTAGTTATAAGTTCTTGCTTTAATCATATGTGAAATTCTGCTTTGCCTATAAAATAGTCTGCAAGAGACTTGATGTGAGAGTCATCCCGTGCTTATCATATTTATCTGTAGAATTTAGCATAGCTGCTGGTATATAATAGGAATTCATTATATTAATATAAAATATGAGTAAATTAATAATGTGCATTTTAAAAGAATTGATAACAGATTATTTAAATTGTCAAATTGTATAATATTTAACAGATGCACAGGATAGTCTATTTAATATAACATGATTTCTACTTAGTACAATTTAAGCTATCCTGCATTCATCTGATGTTTAATTATGTTTTATATAATCTGTATATGTTTATGTACTTATCTTGCTAATCTTTTTTACATTTTTGAAAAAGCAGTCCACTTACATAGAATGAAATTACTTTAGATTTTATTATTCTTGTTCACCTTAAAAATATTATTTAGCTCTTCTTTATTTGTTTCACATTATTAGATCAGACAGAAGAAAGATGCCCATCTTTCTGTGGCCTACAATACTGGAAAAAAATAGTCATTGCTTGTCTTATAAATAAATAGACTGAGGGTTTATGATAAATACTCTTTATTTAATACTGTAGTGAGGTCCCTTAATTTGAGCACAGAGCATAGTGTTAGCTAAAGCCCTTTCTAGTAACAAAAGCTTCATGTTAATAAAATTGCAATTAAACTTCTGACATCTCCCAGATGAAAAAAATTAATCCTATTACAAAATTAAAAAGGAAAAGAAAAAAGATTTGAGTAATTGGGGAAGGGCTAAATGTGATAAACCACTGATGAATTATTCAATACGTGGCATTACTGACAAATCTAGATAATTTAATAAGCTTCGCTAATTGTCTTTCATGCCAAATTACATTATTTTATTCTATGTTTTTATTAAAAAGTGCTTGATAGCAAAATGCTGAGTTTTGACAAATGAGTACAACAGCATGACCACTCCCATGTTAAAGATATAACAACATTCATGGGCACCTGGGTGGCTCAGTTGGTTAAGTGTCCAACTCTAGATTTCAGCTCAGGTCATGATCTCACAGTTTGTAAGTTCGAGTCTTGCATTGGGCTCCATGCTGGCAGTGTGGAACCTGCTTGGGATTTTCTCTCTCTCTCTCTCTCTCTCCTTCCTCAGTGCTCTCTCCCTCTTTTTCTCTCTTTCTTTCTCTCAGAGTAAATAAATGTTCAAAAAAAAGATATAAAAAAGTTCTTATATTTTCTCTATTTCTTTTTTTTTTTTT
>NW_024084265.1:0-1856 GCF_003009895.1 Hyaena hyaena | reverse complement strand
TTTTTTTTTTTTTTTTTTTTTTTTTGCTGGTCTCTGTCTGGCTTGGGAATCAAAGTGATGCTGGCTTCATAAAATGAGTCTGGAAGTTTTCCTTAGATTTCTATTTTTTGGAATAACTTGAGAAGAATGGTTATTAATTCTGTTTTAAATGTCTGGTAGAATTCTCCAGGGAAGCCATCTGGCCCAGGGCTCTTATTTGTTGGCAGATTTTTGATAAGTGATTCAATTTCTTCGGTAGTTATGGGTCTGTTCAGATTTTCTATCTCTTCCTGTGTGAATTTTGGTAGTGAGTGTGTGTTTAGGAATTTGTCCATTTCTTCTAAGTTGTCCAGTTTGTTGGCATATAATTTTTCATAGTATTCCCTGGTAATTGCTTGTATTTCTGAGGGGTTGGTTGTAATAAGTCCATTTTCGTTCATGATTTTGTCTATTTGAGTGCTCTCTCTTTTCTTTTTGAGAAGCCTGGCTAGAGGTTTGTTTATTTTTTCAAAAAACCAACTCTTGGTTTCATTGATTTGTTCAAGTGTTTCTTTGGTTTCTATATTGTTTATTTCTGCTCTGATTTTTATTATTTCTCTTCTCCTACTGGGTTTGGGTGCTCTTGTTGCTCTCCCTCTAGTTCCTTTAGGTGAGCTGTTAGATTTTGCACTTGCACTTTTTCTAATTTCTTGAAATAGGCCTTGAGTACAATGTACTTTCCTCTCAGGACTGCCTTTGCTGCATCCCATAGAGTCTGGATTGTTGTATTTTCGTTTTCATTTGTTTCCATTTTTTAAAAAAAATTTCTTCTCTAATTGCCTGATTGACCCATTTGTTCTTTAGTAGGGTGTTCTTTAACCTCCAAGTTTTTGGAGGTTTTCCAGACTTCTTCCTGTGCTTGATTTAAAGTTTCGTAGCATTGTGATCTGAAAGTGTGCCTGGTATGATCTCAATTCTTTTATATTTATTGAGGGCTGCTTTATGTCCCAGTATGTGATCTGTCTTGGAGAACGTGCCATGCGCACTTGAGAAGAAAGTGAATTCCATGGCCTCAGGATGTAGAGTTCTATATATAATCTGTCAGATCCATCTGGTCCAGTGTGTCATTCAAGTCCATTGTTTCTTTAGTGATTTTCTGTCTGGTTGATCTATCCATTGCTGTAAGTGGAGTATTAAAGTCCCTTGCTATTAGCACATTCTTATCTATAAGATTATTTCTGTTTGTGATTAATTGTTTTATATATTTTGGGGCTCCCATATTCTGTGTGTAGACATTTATAATTGTTAGCTCTTCCTGATGGATAGACCCTGTAATTATGATATATTGCCCTTCTTCATCCCTTGTTACTATCTTTACTTTAAAGTCCACTTTGTGTGATATAAGTATAGCTATTGCAGCTTTCTTTTGACTTCCAGTAGCATGATAGATATTTCTCTATTCCCTTACTTTTAATCTGAAGATGTCCTCCAGTCTGAAATGTGTTAATTGTATACAGCAAATAGATGCATTTTGTTTTTTTATCCATTCTGCTACCCTGTGTCTTTTGATTGGAGCATTCATCCCATTTACATTCAGTGTTATTATTGAAATATATGTGTTTAGAGTCATTGTGTCTTTTGTGGAATTCATGCTTGTGGTGGTGTCTCTAGTATCTTGTGTTCCTGGCAACATTTCCCTCAGTGAGTCCCCCTCAGGATTTCTTGTATGGCTGGTTTAGTGGTGACAAATTCTTCAATTTGTGTTTATTTGGGAAGACTTTTATCCCTCCTTCTATTCTGAATGACAGGCTTGCTGGATAGAGGATTCTTGGCTGCATATTTTTTCTGTTCATCACATTGAAGATCTCCTGCCATTCCTTTCTGGCCTACCAAGTTTC
>NW_024084264.1:0-1856 GCF_003009895.1 Hyaena hyaena | reverse complement strand
TTTTGACACAGGTTTTTCCCCATGAGGAACGCCATCCCTTCACCTCCATGGTCTCCATTCAAAGAGATCATGCTTGTCCTCCTCCATTCAAACTTGTTTGGGATTTCTGTAGCCCATCTTCCCACTATAACAATAAATTTAGGGTGGGGAGAGTACTAACCCTCTACTTAGGTTAACAAGGTAGGTTCCAGGGAAAACCTAAGTTGGAAAAAGCCTTATAGCATTTTTATGCAAACTCATGGCTCCACAATGCATTTTTTTTTTTCTTTCCTGATGGTTTTGCTAAAGGGCAGGACAAATAAATGGGAGTCAAAGGAGGTGAACCAAAAGCTACTGGGAGCAATAAGGAAACATAATATCTTCTCTATGGTAACTGCTAACAGGCAGCTAAAGACAGGAAATAGAAAACAGGAAAGGCCAAGAATTCTAAAGCCCCAAACTGTAAGAACTAAAAACCACTGCTGTCTATACCTGTATAACAAATAGAATTCTGGCCTTTAAGCTGTTAGCAAATAGGATTCTGCCTTTTAAACTGCTCAAGGCTAACTGAGAAATGCGACTTTTACTTTAACCTGGAAAAAGAATAGGACCTAAATTAAGCAACAGTGAAAGTGGTTCAAGTGAATCGGAAAATTGCCTCCAGAGTTTCCCCATTTCTTTAATGTTGTTCTATTGTTGGCTGTGATATTTAAGCACCATAGATGTTGATGGAATTATATTTTCTGATAGGAAAGAAATGATTTATGTGTGACTTTGGCATATCAATGTTTAAAGGTTTACCTATTTATACTAGGGGATGGAAAACTATGACCAAGAGGACAAATGTGGCCCACCCCCTGCTTTTGTAAAATAAAGTTTATTGGAACAGTAACGTCAATTAGTTTATATATCGTCCAGGGCTACAATGGCAAGGTTGAGTAGTTGCAATAGATTGTTTGGCCCACAAAGTCTCAAATACTTACTGCCTGACTCTTCAGAGCAATACTTTGTCAGCTCCTGCTTCACGTGATGAAGTCATAATCAAGGCATCATCATCCACCTGGTGGCAGATTATATGAATTACTGGCAGAGCGTTTATGAGAATTAAAAAAGTTCTGCTGGACTGGCCTAGTAGAATCACAGTTCACGTTGACAGGAAATACAATTTGTTAGAGAGGAAATAATCATTCATCTCTTTTCTCCCTACTGGTAATGAAATATGCTAATTAATAAGAACATATTTTAGTTTCCTTTTCCTTAGCTGATCATATTGAAAAAATAAATCTTTAAAAATTATCAAAGTGAGATTTATTAAAGAAAAAAGTTAAATCTGTATTTCTCTTAATGAGGATTTGCTCCGAGCACCAGCACTACTTGTGATTATTACCATTTTCTTTGAACTTTCCCATTGCTGACATTAGTGCTGGCAGAGTTTGTGTCTAAAATTTTAGTCTTTTCTTTCTGACAAATAATATATCATGCCATTATTTGATATTCTGCCTCTAATAACTAAACCAGTGGTTCTCAACCCTGAATACACAATAAAATCATTTGCAGAGTTTTCTCAAAGTGCCCAAACCCCAGCAGCACCCCACAGTAATAAAACGAAAATTTATCAGTGAGGAGACCTAGGCATCCATAAAATACTCCCCAACTGATTCTAATGTATAGCCAGAGATGAGAACCAGACACCTAAACCTAACTAATCTGTGCTCTTGAAGTGTATTTCATGAGTTAAAATATAACCTTTGGCATTTCCCAGAAAAAGCAAAACAACATCAAATCTGGGAACTCACAGAATCATTCTCTAGTGCTCCCAAAGGCAAACTAGATGGATATTCAGACACACTAATATGAAAATATAAATACCAAGGAAG
>NW_024084263.1:0-1860 GCF_003009895.1 Hyaena hyaena | reverse complement strand
AGCCCAGACCATTCAGGGTCTTGTGATGAGTTTAGATTTTAGCTTATTCACAATGATAAGTCATTGAAAGACCCTATTTATGCTACCTTCTAAATATATATATATTTGAAATATATATATTTCAAATATATATATATATATGAAAACCTAATCATTGTGCTATTCTCTTATAACCTTTGCTAGTTCGTTTTTATTCTAAAGTTCAATTCCTTAACTAAGCCTATAAAACTTAGGATGCAAGAGCACATCATGACTTTCATAGGCCCTGGGCATTTTTGCCTTCCTCCCTAAGAATATGAGAAAAATTACCTTTTGTGGTTGCATTTGTATAAAGACTAATGTTATATATTTATTATTATTATATTCTTTTTTTCTTCTGATTTTAAAATAAGGTAAAACATTTTCATGATCTTTAAAGGTGTCACGGGGTCCTAGGCATGGTGACTATTGTACTTAATGGATATGTCAACCTTGCTAGTGTGATTTAACTCCAGCCTAACTCTCTATATACATTCACTGATTAATTTTAGAATATCTATTGAGTACCTTCTGTATGCCAGACACTGTTCTAGGAACTGAGTATTAGTACATCAGTAAACAAAAAAGAAGAAGAAAACATGACTTCATATCACGTTCATCCTATTGAAAAGGAAAGGGGACAAAAGTTAAGGAAATGAATAAGTACAATGAGTAGTATGATAGATAGTGATGAAGTAGGAAAGAAGGATGAGAGTTTGGGAAATGGGTTGCAATTTGAAATATGGTGTTCAGGGAAAACTTTACTGAGCATATATCATTTAAGCAAACACCTGAAAGAGGTGAAACAGTGCACTAGGTGGACATCTGGAAGAAAAACATTCCAAGTAAGGGAATAGCAAATATAAGGTTCTTGAGACAGGAATTTGGCTAGTGCATCTCTGAATAACAGGGAAGCCAGTGGTGGTTGGAATCACAGAGATAAGCGTTGTTCAGATCATGATCATATATTTTCAGATCATATATTTTATCATTATAATAACTTTGACTTTTTGTCTGAAGGAAGTGGAAATCTGATGGAAGACTTTGACTATGGGAATGACATGACTTGACCTATATTTTTTAAAGGATGTTCCTGTCTGCTATGTTGAGAGTAGACTATAGCAGTGCAAAAGGTGAAGCAAGGAAACCATTTAGGAAGTAATGACAATGGTTCAGATGGGAAATAATGATGGCTTTGACCATGGTGGTAGCAATGGATAGTGGGAAATGGCGAGATTCTAGATATAATTTTTAGGTAGACCTAATACATTTCAATGATAGATTAGATGGGGGGCAGAGACAAAGAGGGAAGTCAAGAATGAAGAGAGAAAAAGAATGACTCCAAAGGTTTCAGCCTGAACAAATAGAAGGCTGGAGTTACTGAAATGGGGAAATCTATAGAAAGGAAGCATGTTTTTAGTGAGCTCACTTGTGGAACTTTCAAGTTCATTGTGTCTGTTAAGTATCCAAATGGAGTGTGAATTTTAGGTGAAGAGTTAAGGATAGAAATATAAAATTTAGAGATGATGAAGACAGAATGTAGATACAGAAGAGGAGGACTAAACTCTAGGGAAACAAATTGTTTAGAGGCAATGAAAGTTAGAATAAACGATCAAAGGATACTGAGAAGGAGAGAACGGCAAGAAAGGAGTAACATCAGTAGATTACGCCATTTTGGAAGTCACATGAAGAAAGTTTTTTGAGAAGGGAGTGATCAACTGCATCAGATGCTCCTGATAGTTCAAGTAATATGAGGACTGAGAATTGATCAGTGGATTTAACAACATCAAGGTCATTGGTGACCTTAATAAGAACATTTCCAATTGAGTGATAGTAGCAAAA
>NW_024084262.1:0-1861 GCF_003009895.1 Hyaena hyaena | reverse complement strand
AAGTTGGTCGCTTAACCGACTGAGCCACCCAGGCGCCCCTGAATGTGACCTTTCAAATGTGAGTGACATATGAATGTATAGATACAAAACAAATGTTTGGATCATCTGAATGAATGTAATAAGACTGCTCAATGAGGGGTTAGCAACTGAATGAATACAGTGCCTGAAAGCATTATAACTTCTCAATGAGTATTTGGCATCTGAGAGAGTGTGTGTTGCCTTTTGTTGAGTGTATATGGTATCATGATGACTGTGTACTAAATGAGGGTAACATCTGTGTGGATAGCATCTGAATAGTTTTCTCCTGTCTTAGTTAGTCTATAAATATTGAATGCATGTACATGCCACCTGAGTAAGTGAGATAATCATCTGAACTTTAGTGTTGCACGTCTGAATGAAGGTGTATGTCATCTGAATGTGTGAGCAATATGTAAAAGAATGTAAGTAGCAAGTATGTACCTATGATAGATAAGATACTATGTATGATATGTGCAGGATTGTGTGCCACATCTACAAAGGATAAGGGAAATATCTCAGCCTGTGCTTGATATCTGGATCATTGAATGGGTTCCAAATGAGTGTAACAAAAGAATAAGTGGATGTAACAGCTAATGTATGTTGTAACTGAATGTATGACAAATATGTATTTAAATTCCTTCAAAACATGTGTTGCATTCCTACTGTGCGTCAAGCAGCGTTCAAATGCTGAGGTTAAATGCTGAGCATTTAACAAATGCTGAGCAGTAAGCAAGAGAGACAAGAAAATGAGTTCACGTAAACATCCAAGGTCTGGGCAGCGGGTGTGCCCTATAGTGTCACTGCTTCTATGCCCTCTCAGTGGAAAGGGCTATGTAATAAATGCATGTATACGAATCCATGTATACACACGTATCTATAAATAGATATAGATGAAGATCTATGGATATATGCGCAAGAAACGTGAGTTTAACACTAATGTTTCTAACTCTAACTCCAAAGGCTTTATTCTAGCCTTCCACCCTTGCTTATTTGAAACTTCTTTCTTAGACATTGAGAGACATGGATATGTATAATACAGTTTCAGAATTGCTAACCTATATCTCTCCGTGTTAACAGAACACGGTGTTTATCTATAATTATTGGGTTCCTGTTTGTTTTGTTTTAGCCATTCTAATACATGTGTGGTGGCATTTGGTAGTTTTAATTTTCATTTCCCTGATGGAAAACAATGTCGGCCATCTTTGGAAATGTTTACTTGCCATTCATGTATCTTCTTCGATGAGATGTCTATTCAAATCTATTCTCCATTTTTTAAATTAGATTTTTTATTTATTTGGTAAATTCTAAATGTTCTTTGTATTTTCTAGACACAAGTACACTGTTAGATCTAGGATTTTCAGATCTGTGGCTTGTTTTTCATTTATTTAAAGGGGACTTTAGAAGGGCAAAGGTTCATAATTTAATGAAGTTCAATTTATTAATATTTTTCTGCTCTTTATGTTGTATCTGAGAAACCATTGCCTAGCCCATGGTCACAAAGGTATTCTTCTGTGCTTTACTTTGGAAGTTTAGTAGTTTGAGGTTATACATTTTGGTCTGTAATGAACTCTTCTTTCTTTTTTTCTGGATTTTAATTTATTTATTTATATTTCATTATTTTTTAGAGTTTATTTATTTTGAGAGACAGAGAGAGTGTAAGTGGAAGAGGCAGAGAGAGAGAGAGAGAACCCTAAGCAGGCTCCACGCTGTCAGTGCAGAGCCCAACACGGGGTTCGATCTCACAAACCATGAGATCATGATCTGAGCCGAAAGCAAGAATCAGACGCTCAACCAACTGAGCCACCCAGGCACCCCTATTTATTTTTAAAATTTAATTCCAATA
>NW_024084261.1:0-1862 GCF_003009895.1 Hyaena hyaena | reverse complement strand
CAGAAATAAATAAAACATTAAACAACAACAACAACAAAAACAAATAGTAGAGATCAAATCCAGTAGGAAATCTACGGTTACATGATATTGAAAACGCAACTCAAACTGGCTTAAACCAAAAGACAATCTATTATCTCAACTGGACTGAAATCCATAAGCAGGTGGCTCCAGGCTAGGTGTGATACATAACTCAATGATGCTCCCAAGGTCTGAGCCCTTTTCTATCTCTTGCTGTTCCTTGAACTTCAACCTTCCATTAAGTTTTGCCCTACTTGCTCTAAGGTAAAGGTTCCCGGAGGGATTTTAGGCACAGTTTTAGGCAGTTCCAGACATTATTTATGAAAGCAAACAATCTTATATTTTAGTGTCTCCTTCTCAGGGAAAAGGAATCCTTTCCCAGAAGACCAGAATAGGTCAGAATTGGTTCAAATGCTCACTCTTAAACCACAAACAAAGAACTAGATCAAAAATTTTTATCTTAGATCACATATTATTTGCCCTAGGGCTGGAGATGGTTTCACTCTGCCCTAAGTTTTTCTGGGGCAGTAGAGGACATCCAAACAAAATCAGTCTGTGCTACAAAGAAGAAGGAAAAGTGGATGTTTGACAACCAAAATGTCTACTATACCATCAGTGTAATATCTGTTACTTCCCCTCAAAATTCAGTCCTATGTGCTATTCACAAAGGCAGTCTCTTATTGTAAGCCAAATACTGTGAAGTGCCTGTAACTATGTTGACTGTTTTTGTTTTCACTTCATAGTCAGTCCACATATTTTTGAGATTCAGCTTCCAAATTCTTCTTAATCAAATACACAAATGAGCATTACAGAAGTGGTTGATGATTGTGTAAAGTACTCATGTTTTTGGGGGAAAGGGAATGGTCAGTGTTAAATAAATTTCCCTATAATTAAAAATTCACATTTTAGGCATAATTAATAAACACAACTTATTTTAATGCCGGGAGCCGCACCAGCCTCTCTGGATGGCAGTCACAGCAAGGAAATGGCAGTGTTTGCACAGTTCCAGCCATGAGAAATGAAAACTGGTATCTCCTACTACTACCGGCTCATGTTGTGCTGGTATGGACCAGGCCTCACACTATTCCATATCAGACCAATATTCTGAACACAGATACCTCATAAGGAAAAGCATATTCCTACCTTTGCAAGAGAGATTTTAGATGAAAGCTCTATGGATGATTGTCAAAAGGCTCTTCCTACGGGCCTTTCAGATCTAAGACTTAGGGGGTTAAGAACTCAAGAATTACAATTGAGCCTGGCCCCGAGACAAAGAGCCTAATTTAGAGTTAAGGTACAGATAAGGGCAAAACTTAAGTTAATACTTACACCTTCTCCTAATTGGTGATGTATGGCAGTCCCTTCCCCAAGGCCTACTTTCTGCAAACACCCTCCCTTACAGGTGGCTAGGATGAGGCTAGATAAGAGTAGCTAAAACATTATCCACAAACAAAAGGCTGACACATTTAGGGCCTCCATGGTGTTCACACATTCGGCATCAAATATGTTTCCACAAACAACTTATTAACCAACTCAAAAACATTCATTTGAGAGCCAGACAGAATGACTCTTAGCCCATCTATACACTTAACCTATGACCTAACCTTAGCGTTATTAACTTAGAACAAATATGTATCCTGTCTTTTACTAAGAATACCCTGCTAATTCTCTAGTTATAAGGTTTACTTAACTTCACTAAAATTGGAAAATTGAAATAGTTCTGCAAGAATATTTCTGTAAAACTTGCTTTTGTACACTTTCCAAAGCATCTTATCACAAAGAGTTATCCATTGTAAAAATTCCTTTTTCTGATGTCATGCTATTATTTAACTTATAAATAAAGA
>NW_024084260.1:0-1864 GCF_003009895.1 Hyaena hyaena | reverse complement strand
GGATGTAAGCATCTAGTTTTTTTATGTTTATTTTTTCTGAGTCTTTTTGTTTTTTTTTCATTCTTGTAGAAATGTTATTTATTTTCTCCATGTTTATTGAGATATAATTGACATATAACGTTATGTAATTTTAAAGTGTACAATATGATGTTTTGATACATCTATTTGTAATTGTGCAATGAGGTAGCCAAAACACACATTACACTACATACTTATTGTATGTGTGTGTGTTTGTGTGTGTGTGTGTGTGTGTGTGTGTGTGTGTGGTGAGAACATTTAAGATTTACTCTTTTAGGAGAACGTGACCAGTAAGCTTTTTTATATTGGCTGTAGCACTTCTTACTAGATGTCTCCTGAGGCAAGGGAAACAAAAGCTAAAATAAAGTATTAAGACTTCATCAAAATAAAAAGCTTCTTTTTTTTTTTTCAAAATAAAAAGCTTCTGCACAGTGAAGATAAGAATCAACAAAACTAGCAAGCAATCTATGGAAGGGGAAAAGATATTTGCTAATGACATATATGATAAATGGTTAGTGTCCAAATTATAGAAATAACTTATCAAAGTCAACACCCAAAAACAAATAATCCAGCTTAAAAATGGGCAAAACACACGAAAGAAGATATTTAGATAGCCAACAGATGCATGAAAAAATGTTCAATATCACTCATCATCAGAGAACTACAAATCAAAACTCCACTGAGTTATTACCTCACACCCATGAGAATGGCTAAAATCAACAACACAGAAAAAAACAGGTGCTGATGAGGATGTGGACAAAGGGAAAAACTCCTGCACAGTCGGTGGGAATGCAACCTGTTGCAATCACTCTGGAAAACAGTATGGAACTTCCTCAAAAAATTCAAAATAGAACCACCCTATTTTCCAGCAATTGCACTAGTAGGTATTTGCCCAAAGAATACAAAAATACTAACTCAAAAGGAAATAGACACCCCCATGTTTATAGCACCATCATCTACAATAGCCACATTGTGGAAACAGCCCATATGTCCATGAATTGATGAATGGATAAAGAAGGGGTATGTGTGTGTTTGTGTGTGTGTGTCTGTGTGTGTGTGTGTAAATGGAATACCACTCAGCCATAAAAAAAATTTTTTTACTATTTGAAAGATCTGGAGGAAGCTGGAGAGCTAAATGAAATAAGGCAGTGATAGTAAGACAAATACCATATGATTTCACTCATATGTGGAAATGAAGAAACAAAACAAACGATCAAATGGGAAAAAAAAGAAAGTGTGGCAGACCAAGGAACAGGCTCTTAACTACAGAGAAAAACTGATAGTTACCATAGTACACGTTGGTGGGGGGATGGATTAAATAGATAATGGAAATTAAGGAGTGCACTTGTGAGGAGCACTGGATGTGATATGGAAGTGTTAAATCACTAAATTGTACACCTGCAGTTAGTATTAAACTATGTGTTAACTAACTGGAATTTAAATAAAAACTTAAAAAAATTAGTTTCTATAACAATCAAGTATACAATACTATATTTTAAATCTAGTTAACATACTGTCATTAGATCCCCAAACTTATTCATATTATAACTAGAGGTTTTTATCCTTTGACCAACAACTTTGCATTTCCCACCTTTCAGAACCTAGAAACCACTAATCTACTTTCTTATCCTATGAGTTAGTCTTTTCGAGTACCACATATATGTAAGTTCATACTTCTTTCTACTCTGTTTGCCTCTTCAGTTAGCATAACGTCCACAAAGCTAATCAATGCTGTCAAAAAAGTCAGGAATTTCTTTTTATTTTGACATTGTAATCTTTCATTGCACATATATATATCACATTTTCTTTATTCTATTAATCTGTTGACAGAAACTTGTTTCCAGGT
>NW_024084259.1:0-1865 GCF_003009895.1 Hyaena hyaena | reverse complement strand
GCATCAGCTCAGACACCCCGGGACCCCCAGGAACGCACTGGGCTCCCCCTCCACCCACCCGGATATTGCACACAGCGCATACCATGAAAACCCACTATCACCCCCGTGGCGCTCACGCGGATCCCACAGACACACAAAACCTATAGACGCATCCTCATGCTCACAACACGGAGCTGGACAGGTCCCTACACAATGGCAAACACACACATTCCTGGAGCCTCACAGACAATTCGCAGGCTTCCCACTCCGATTAGCAACCTAACACTGACTTGCAGATCCTCACTCAAAACAGGAAGACACAGCCCAAAGAAATGACACACTCAGGCACAAACACACACAAACTGTTACACACACACGCACATTTTGAAATGAACCCCGAGGACGCCAGGACGTAACGTCCCACACACGTCTGCAGACACACACTGCAGGGAAACTCTGAGACGCACACACCCAGGCCTGCAGGACTCCCTGGGAACGCAGACACGCATGCGCACACGCCCGGGTTCCCATGCATCTGCAGATGCACAGCTTGGAAACCCCATGTCACCCTCCAGACATACAGACGCCCTCTGTCTGATACCCAGGGCCCAGGGTGGGCCTTTCGGGTGGACCCCCCCCCCGCAGGTGCTCCTCCTGGATGCACATAGCCCACACGCGCCCAGCCCCCACCCCAGCCGGGCATGCGCACACAGACTCGCGGGAGGCTCCGGAGCCAGTGCGCAAGCGCCCTTCTCATTGGGGTGTTTTCAGTTGCGTCCACTTCACCAATCCACCTCAACAGTATCTCTCTGTGTCAGAGACTCTCAAGGGTCTGCTCCACAATCCCCTCCCCAGCCCCGGCCCTGGCCCCAGAAGACTTGGGGGCACCTCTAAATTCCCTGTGTCCCGTCCCGACAAGTAGGCCACTGTCTCCCCTGCTCCCCAGTTGACTGGGCCAGAGGCCTCAGGCCTTCGAATTAACCTGTGCTTCCTCCATCAGACTACCTTGGAGCAAGGCCCTACCCTCCCGCCTCTCGAGGCCTCCTCACCCGTGCCCAGGCCCACAGGCCCGTGGGGAGGGAGCCACGTGGTCCCCTGTTGCGGGCTGGCCCTTCCTCCTCCGTCTCTTCCAGACTTCTCTCCTCCAGGTGGCGCAGAAATCACGGGAGCCCGAGACGAGACGCTGAGCTGTGCAGAGCGGGGCTGCCCCACCGCGGAGGCGACCCCTGGGTCCCGGCCTGGGCTCCAGGTGTGGGTGCACTCTGGTCTCCCTGACGTGCGCCCCTCCTGGATGCGCACGCCGGGCTCTCTCCCAGCCCCCACCCAGGGCAGGGCTCAGGCCCGCACACTCACTGGAGGCTCCGAGGCTGGTTTGCAGGTGCTCTTCTCCAAGATCTTCACAAGCGTCCCCCGCAGTCGCTCCATTCAACAACGCTCACCCCCACCCTCGACCCGCACCTGCACCCCCCCGCCTCCACAAACACCCCTCAGGACTGTCCCCTAATATCCTTTTCCTGTGCCCCCGCCGGCCAAGTCCATGCCTTTCCCCCTGACTCCTGAGTGACCTCTCCAGTGTGTGCAACCCCACCAGATGCACCCTTGTTCCCCTGCCTGCCCCCCTCGCTAGCATGGAGGTTGTGCCCCCAGCCGTCTCCTCTGTGAGGCCCGTGTCCTGTGTCCCCTCCGGTCTTCTCTCCTGCAGGTGGCAGGAGGCAGCCACACAATGCAGAGTGGCCGTCAGCTCGGAAATGGCCTGGAAAGTGCCAGCGGTGGTGGGGATGAGTCTCTGGTCCCCTGCCTGCCTGCACGCCTCCCACCCCCATCTCAGGGGCGCCTAGACAGCACGCTTGAGCCCCGAGACCCCGAGGCCCCTTCTGTGCTCTGCT
>NW_024084258.1:0-1865 GCF_003009895.1 Hyaena hyaena | reverse complement strand
CATTTTTATGTATTCCTTAACTACTTATTATAGTTGATTTTACTATTTTTGTCTTTTAATCTTTATACTAGCTTTTTGAGTGGCTGAACCACTGCCTTTTTACATATATGCCTTTACCACTGAAATTTTTTATTCACATTTTAAAAATTTCTAGTTATGGGTTTTCATTTCCCACTTAAATAATATCCTTCAATATTTTTTGTAAGAGTGTTTCAGTGGTGTGGAACTCCTTTAAAGTTCTCAAGTCTGTGGAACTATCTCTCCTTTAAATCTGAATGATAAACTTGTTGGGTAGAGTACTCTTGGTTGCAAGATTTTTCCCTTCAGAACTTTAAAAACATCTTGCTACTATTTTCAGCAAATTTCCTGCTGAAAAAACATCGTGATTGTCTCATGGTTTTTTTTTGTTTTTTTTTTTTTTGCATGTGATTATATTTTTTTCTCTTGATGCCTTTAAGATTCCCTCTTTACTTTTATTTTTTTTCCATTTTAAATATAATATGTCTTGGTTTGGTTTCTTTTGGGTTCATCTTGTATACGGCAGAGAATGTGCTTCTTTCACCTAGATCTCTGTTTCTTTCCCGAGGTTAGGAAAGTTTGCTGCCATTATTTCTTCAAATAAGTTTTACACCCTTTTCTCTCTTTACTTTTTTGGGGGACCCATCATGATAATATTAGTATATTTGACATTCGTGTACCACAGAGGGCCCTTAAACAATTTTTAAAGTTTTTTTTTTCCTGTTCTGATTGGGTGATTTTCACTATTCTGTCTTTAAGCTCATTGATCTGTTCTTCTGTATTATCTATTCTGCTGGATTTTTTTCTCTATTCTAGTGTATTTTTCATTTCAGTTATTGTATTTTTCAGTTCTGATTGATTTTTATATTTTCTATATCCTAATTAAATTCTCACTGCATTCCTGCAATTTTCTCCTGTGTTCAGTGAGTATCATTATGATAATTACTGTGAATTCTTTAAAAGGTAAATTACTGATCACTGTTTCATTCGTGTTTTTTTCTGCCTTTTTATCTTGTTTTGTTTGGAACATAGTCTTCTGTCTCTTCATTTTGTTTGACCTTCTGTGTTTGTTTCTGAGGATTGGGCAAAACAGCTAATCTACCAGTCTAGGAGGGGTTGTTTTTTGTAGGAGTCTCTCCTTTGCAGAATGCATGTACCTGTTGGCTTTGGCAGGCTTACCAGTGCTGGAGCAGGTATGGGGTGAGGGTTTCCTGTGGCATGCCACATTGGGGCTCCCTTGGCGTGATGGCCTAAGCTGGAGCAAGTGTGGGCTGAGGACTTCCCGGGTGCATTGAACCAGGGCTGCCTTGATGGAATGGCTAGAGCTGGAACGGGCCAATGATGGGACTCCTGGCATATGCCATGCCAGGCCCACCCTGGAAAGATGGCTAGAGCTGGATCAGGCATGTAAGGAGAGTCCCACAGCATGCCACATTTGTGCCACCTTGGCAGGGCATGTGGAGCTGGAGCAACCACAAGTTAGGGGTCCCAGGTAATCTACAATAGGTCACTCTGACAAGACTACTGGAGCTAGAATAGGCATGGGCCAGGGTGGTCTGGTGCACTGCACCCAAGATTTCTCTGTAGTGGGCACATAATGGGCATTGGAGAGCATGCTGCACTAGGGGCACCGTGGTGCAATAGCACATGTAAGCTGCACTATTCCTGACATATGCTTTCCAGGGACATTTTTGTAAGATGGCTGAGACTAGAGAAGGTGCCAGCTAGAGGTGTCCTGAGGCAAGGTGCAGGAGGGTCACCCTAGTGGAATGGCTAAACCTACCTCAGGTACGTGCTAAGAGTGTCCAGCATGCTGTCCTACGTCAACCTCAGTGTGATTGTTTGGT
>NW_024084257.1:0-1865 GCF_003009895.1 Hyaena hyaena | reverse complement strand
TCCCCTGCTCATGCTGTCTCTCTCTCTCTCTCCTAGAAATAAATAAAAAACATTAAAAAAAAAGAGTATATTGATAAATTTAATATGTAAATATTTACATATTTTACTTTCAGGAGAGAAATGCTACAGTTAAAAGATAAATGACAATCTGGGGAAACAATATTGAAATTTATGTGTGGGATGTTTGCTCTTTCTTGGATGTAAATTGTTTCTATTCAAATGATGTATGTTTCTTTTCACAGATTGATAAATATCACAAAGTTTGAGAACACCAAATGCCAGAAGGGATATGGGGAAGCAGACACATACACATCCTGGTCTTTTTGTTTTTTTCTTTTGGAGGAAATTTGTGTCTATCAAAAATCTAAATGTACATTTCTCTGCCCTACAATTTGCGATGCAGACCTGATCATGAAAATTTTCAAAACAAATGTCCAAAAAATCCTCTATAGACTAGGGGATTGCTTAAATAAACTCTGATGCATCTATGCAATGGAATAAAAAGCATTTGTTATTTTAAAATAACAAGGTACAGAGCAGTGTTTTTAAGATGATTTCTTTTGGATAAACAAAATAAAACAGAGAAATGATGGATGATATAGGGATGATAGATAGATGATAGATAGATAGATAGATACAAAGATAGATACATAGATAGATAGATACACACAGACATACAGACCACATGCATAACTTTTTAATGGACAGATAACGCTAAAACTATTGGCAATTGTTTACCTTCTGAGAAACAAGTTGAGAGTAGAAACAGAAGGGAGAAAGGTTACTTTCAGTCCTGTGTTGCCTTTGTGTTTTAACATTTCTCCTTCTTCCTCTCCTCCTCCTCCTCCTCCTTCTCCTCCTTCTTCTCCTCCTCCTCCTCCTCTTCCTTCTTCTGCTTCTAGTTCTTCTTCTTTAACTGAAGGGAAAATATTACTAGAGTATAAGATTAGAAAAGAATTAGGGCATGGTGGGCAGTCAGTCTAGCTTCCCACTTCAGCTCAGGTCATGACCTTGGGATTTGTGAGTTCATGCCCCATGTCAGACTTGTTGCTGTCAGCCTATCAGTGCAGAGTCTGCTTCAGATCCTCTGTCCCCATCTCTCTGCCCCTCCCAAATTCTTGTACTCTCACAAAAATCGATTTTTTTTTAAAGGAAGAATAGTAGGAAAGCTCTCTTTACAGAGAGGAAACATTCAAAACTGAATGCCCAAATTTTTATTACTTTCAACTTTCTGTTGATATTAACAAATTCACTACACCATGGAATTATGTCAACTTTTGTTTCTTTCCATTATTGGAGATTATTTTTAACCAAATAAATACTAGAGGCCTTAAGCCTATCAAGCCATCTAGTTTATGCATAAATATATTCATTCCTTCAATAAACATGAATCGAGTGGCTACAATGTGCCAGCCACTGTTCCAGCGACTGACACAGAGTCAGCAAGTCACAATCCATCTCTTGAGAAGCTTCGGGAATTACTGGTGGGGGGAGAGATGTTCATTAGGAGACCTACTGACAGCATGCCAAGTGGCATCATAGATGAAATCACAAAGTGTCATGGGGCACAGAGGAAGGAGAGATGACCCCACATCCTCCATTTGCCCAGGAAATAACAAGTTTAAATCCACTGTCTTGGGAGAGGTACTAAAAGTAGCCCCTTTCACTCCACTAGTTGATAAATTATACAGTCACCTGATGAGAGAGGCACAAAACAGACTAAATCAGGAAACACAGGTCAAGGAAGACTATGAAAGAGAGGCTTCATGAATGGATCAAGAAGATGTGGTTTATCTATACCATGGAATACTACATGGCAATGAGAAACAATGAAATCTGGCCATGTGTAGCTACATGGATGGACC
>NW_024084256.1:0-1866 GCF_003009895.1 Hyaena hyaena | reverse complement strand
CTGCAGGCAGAGTCACTGGAGGGAGAAGCCCCATGATTCCGCAGCCATTGGGCTAAACCCTAAATATCTAGCTATATGCCACTATGTGGCATGTGGGGGGGGGGGGGAGAAAGAGTTTGCAACAGATTTGAGATATAATTTACATACAGTTCACCCATGGCGAGGGAAAAATTCAATGGTTTTCAGTTGTGCAACTATAAACTGCAATTTTAGAACATTTTCATCCAAAGAAACCCCATATCCTTTTGCAGTCTTGCCCCATTTCTCCCCACCACCCCCACTCCCAGCCCTAGGCAACAAGTAATCTAGTCAACAACTTTCTCTGGATTTGCCTATCTTGGACATTCCATACAAATGGAATCCTACAATATGTGGTCCTTTGTGACTGGCTTCTTTCACTTGGCATCATGTTTTCAAGGTTCATCCATGTTGGAGCAGGTGTAAGTATTTCATTTTTATTCCTGAATACTATGACATAGTTTGGACAGATCCCGTGTTATTTATCTATTCATCAGTTGATGGACATTTGGGTTATTTTCGCCTTTTGGCTACTATGAACATCCATATACAAGTTTTTGTGTAGATAGGGGTTTACGTTTCTCTTGGGTATATACCTAGAAATAGAAGTTCTGGTAATATGTTCACTCTGTGTTTAACTTTTTGCAGAATGGTCAGATTCTTTTCCAAAGCAGTTGTACTATTTTACATTCTCAGTGTTAGAAGGTCTGCAGTGTCTCCAGACCTTCTCCAACATTTATCATTACCTTTTTTTATCCTAGCCAACCTAGTAAATGGGAGGTAGTATTTCACTGTGGTTTAGAACTGTATTTCCCAGGGCTCCTGGGTGGCTCAGTCACTTAAGCATCCGACTTCAGCTCAGGTCATGATCTCATGGTTCGTGGGTTCGAGCCCTGCATCAGGCTCTGTGCTGACAGCCAGCTCAGAGCCTGGAGCCTGTCTTCAGATTCTGTGTCTCCCTCTCTCTCTCTGACCCTCCCCTGCCCACGCTGTCTCTCTTTCTCTCAAAAAATAAATAAAACGTTAAAAAAAATTTTTTTTAAAAGAACTGTATTTCCATTATAGCTAATGATGCTGAGCACCTTTGGTTTTTTTTCAAGTTTATTTGAGAGAGAGAAAGCGCCCGTGTCCACGTGGCGCCTGATCCAGGGCTTAAACCTATGAACTGTGAGATCATGAGCTGAGCTGAAATCAAGAGTCTGATGCTTAACCAATTGAGTCACTCAGGCACCCCTGCTGAGCATCTTTGATGTGCTTATTGGCCACTTCTATGTTTTGTTTGGAAATGTCTATTCTAGTCCTCGGCCCATTTTAAAAACTAGGTTGTCTGTTTATGGTTGAGTTCTTAAGAGTTCTTTATATATTCTGAATACTAGACCCGTCCTTTATCAAATATGTAATTTGCAAATATTTTCACCCATTCTGTGAGTTGCATTTTCACTTTCTCAATAATAACCTCTGAAGCACAAAGTTTTTTTATTTTTTTTATTTTTTATTTATTTCTGAGAGAGGGAGAGAGAGAGAGACAGCATGAGCAGGGGAGGGTCAGAGAGAGAGGGAGAGACAGAATCTGAAGCAGTCTCCAGGCTCTGAGCTAGCTGTCAGCACAGAGCCTGACGTGGGGCTTGAGCCCATGAACCGCGAGATCATGACCTGAGCCGAAGTCAGACGCTTAACCGACTGAGCCACCCAGGTGCCCCAACAAATGTTTTTAAATTTGATGAAATCCAATGTATCTGGTTTTTTTCTTTGGTAGCTTGTATTTTAGGTGTCATATCTTTTTTTTTTTTTTTTTACAAATAGTTTATTGTCAAATTAGTTTCCACATAACACTCAGTGCTCATCCCC
>NW_024084255.1:0-1866 GCF_003009895.1 Hyaena hyaena | reverse complement strand
AGAATAACACCAGCATTCTTCACAGAGCCACAACAAACAATCCTAAAATTTGTATGGAACCAGAAAAGACCCCGAATAGCCAAAGCAATCTTGAAGAAGAAAACCAAAGCAGGAGGCAACACAATCCCGGACTTCAAGCTGCATTACAAAGCTGTCATCATCAAGACAGTATGGTACTGGCACAAGAACAGACACTCGGATCAATGGAACAGAATAGAGAACCCAGAAATGGACCCACAAACGTATGGCCAACTCATCTTTGACAAAGCAGGAAAGAACATTCAATGGAATAAAGGCAGTCTCTTCAGTAAGTGGTGCTGGGAAAACTGGACAACAACATGCAGAAAAATGAACCTGGACCACTTTCTTACACTATCCACAAAAATAAACTCAAAATAGATGAAAGACCTAAATGCAAGACAAGAATGCCATCAAAATTCTCGAGGAGGAAGCAGGCAAAAACCTCTTTGATTTTGGCTGCAGCAACTTCTCACTCAACACGTCTCTGGAGGCCAGGGAAACAACAGCAAAAATGAACTCTTGGGACGTCATCAAAATAAAAATCTTTTGCACAGCGAAGGAAACAATCAACAAAACTAAAAGGCAGCCAACGGCAAGGGAGAAGATATTTGCAATCAACATATCAGATAAAAGGTTTAGTATTCAAAATCTATAAAGAACTTATCAAACTCAGCAACAACAACAACAACAAACCTCAATAATCCAGTGACAAAATGGGCTAAATACATGAACACATACTTCTCCAAAGAAGACATCCAGATGGCCAACAGACATATGAAAGTATGCTCAGTGTCACTCATCATCAGGGAAACACAAATCAAAACCACAATGAGATACCACCTCACACACGTCAGAATGACTAACATTAGCAACTCAGGCAACAACAGATGTTGACATGGATGCGGAGAAAGATGATCTCTTTTGTACTGCTGGTGGGAATGCAAACTGGTGCAGCCACTCTGGAAACCAGTTTGGAGGTTCCTCTAAAAATTAAAAATAGAACTCCCCTACGACCCAGCAATTGCACTACTAGTAGTTATCCAAGGGATACAGGTATGCTGTTTCGATGGGACACATGCACCCCAATGTTTATAGCAGCACTTTTAACAATAGCCAAAGTATGGAAAGAGCTCAAATGTCCATCCAGGAATGAATGGATAAAGAAGATGTGATATAAATATACAATGGAGTATTACTCGGCAATAAAAAAAAAATGAAATCTTGTCATTTGCAACTACATGGATGGAAGTAGAGGGTATTATGCTAAGCGAAATTAGTCCATCAGAGAAAGACAAATATCATACGACTTCACTCGTATGAGGACTTTAAGATACAAAACAGATGCACATAAGGGAAAAGAGGCAAAAATAATATAAAAACAGGGACGGGGATAGAAACATAAGAGACTCTTAAATATGAAGAGCAATCAGATGGGTACTGGAGAGGTTGTGGGGGGGGGGATGGGCCAAATGGGTAAGGGACATTAAGGAATCTACTCCTGAAATCACTGTTGCACTATATGCTAACTAACTTGGATGTAAATTTAAAAAAGTAAATTTAAAAAATATTTTAAAAATCTTAAAGCTATAACACCTATTTTATGTATTTTTTAAACATTTTAAATGTTTTTTTAAAATTTATTTCTGAGAGAGAGACAGCGTGAGCAGGGGAGGATCAGAGAGAGAGAGGGAGATACAGAATCCAAAACAGGTTCCAGGCTCTGAGCTGGCTGTCAGCACAGAGCCCGAGGCGGGGCTCGAATCCACAAACCGTGAGATCATGACCTGAGCCGAAGGCGGATGCTTAACTGACTGAGCCACCCAGGTGCCCCTATAGCACCTATTT
>NW_024084254.1:0-1866 GCF_003009895.1 Hyaena hyaena | reverse complement strand
GCAGTCAGCACAGATCCCGACGCGGGGCGAACCCACGAACCGCAAGATCATGACCTAAGCGAAAGTCGGATGCTTAACCGACTAAGCCACCCAGGAGCCCCTGCCTTTATTTTAAAGTCCAGTTTGTCTGATATAAGTATGGCTACTCCAGCTTTCTTTTGACTTCCAGTAGGATGATAGATATTTCTCCATCCCCTTCCTTTCAATCTGAAGGTGTCCTCAGGTCTAAAATGAATTTCTTGTAGACAGCAAATAGATGGAGTTTGTTTTTTTATCCATTCTGCTACCCTATTTCTTTTGATGGGAGTATTTAGTCCATTTACATTCAGTGTAATGTTATTGAAAACTACGGGTTTAGAGTCAGTGTGTTCTTTGTAGGATTCATGCTTGTAGTGGTGTCTCTGGTACCTTGTGTTCCTTGCAACATTTCCCTCAGAGACTCCCCCTCAGGATTTCTTGTAGTGGTGGTTTAGTGTGATGAATTCTTTCAATTTTTGTTTATTTGGAAAGACTTTTATCTCTCCTTCTATTCTGAATGACAGGCTTGCTGGATAGAGGATTCTTGGCTGCATATTTTTTCTGACACATTGAAGATTTCCTGCCAATCCTTTCTTGCCTGCCAAGTTTCAGTAGATAGGTCTGTCTCCACTCTGACAGGTTTCCCTTTGTATGTTAGAACCCTTTTCTCTCTAGCTGCTTTCAGAATTCTCTTTGTCCTTAAATTTTGCCAGTTTCACTATGATTTGTCGTGCAGAAGATCAATTCAAGTTATGTCTGAGGGGAGTTCTCTTTGCCTCTTGGACTTCAATGTCTGTTTCCTTCCCCAGATTGGGGAAGTTCTCTGCTATAATTTGTTCAAGGACTCCTTCAGCGCCTTTCCCTCTCTCTTCCTCTTCTGGAATTCCTATGTTACGGATATTGTTCCATTTGGTTGTATAACTCAGCTCTCAAAGTCTCCTGTCACACTTCTGGATCAGTTTATCTGTCTTTTTCTAGGCTTCCTCTTTTTCTATAATTGTGTCTTCTAATTCACCTATTCTCTTTGCCTCTTCGATCGGTGCATTGGACGCCTCCATTTTATTATGCATCTCACTTACAGCATTTTTAAATTCATCACAACTATTTTTAATCTCCATAATCTTTGTATCAATAGTTTCTCTGATGTCTTCCATGCCTTTCTCAAGCCTAGCAATTAATTTGACTATTGTTCTAAATTCTTGTTCAGTTAGGTTCTTATCTATTTTGAGCAGGAAGCTGTCATTTCTTCCTGGAATTTCTTTAGAGGAGAGTTCCCCCATTTCATCATTTTGGCTAGTTTTCTGTCTCCTGTTAGTTTTAAAAGCTTCTTATGCACTCTGCACCTGCAAGTACTGCTGTATTAAAGAAGGCTCTTTGGACTGTCCAGGGCCTGTCCATTCAGGAAGTGTTCTTTTAATGGTGTCTTGGTCTCTCTTGTTGGAACTTTGGTTATTTTATTTCCCTACTCATAGTGGTATTTGGGGCTCTCCACCATGTGTACTTTGGCTTGTTTTTTGAGGTAGCTCTGGAAAAGAAAGCAGAAGACAAACACACAGGGAACACAGGCACACAAACACACAGACAAATCCAACAAACATGCAACCCGAAAGGGAAAAAGAAAGAAAAAAGAAGGGGGGGGAGAGGAAGGAGGAAAAACAAATAATAAAAATAAAAATTAAATAAATAAATAAATAAAAAAGAAGAAGAAGAAAAGAAAAGAAAAAGAAAAAAAACCCAAAAGAAGGGGCGCCTGGGTGGCTTAGTCGGTTAAGCGTCCGACTTTCGCTTAGGTCATGATCTCGCGGTTCGTGGGTTCGAGCCCCGCGTCTGGCTCTGTGCTGACTGCCA
>NW_024084253.1:0-1866 GCF_003009895.1 Hyaena hyaena | reverse complement strand
CTGTTTTTGTGCCAATACCATACTGTCTTGATGATGACAGCTTTGTAGTAGAGGCTAAAGTCTGGGATGGTGATGCCTCCTGTTTTGGTTTTCTTTTTCAATATTACTTTGGCTATTCGGGGTGTTTTGTGGTTCCAAATAAATTTTAGGATAGTTTGTTCTAGCTTTGAGAAGAATGCTGGTGCAATTTTGATTGAGATTGCACTGAATGTGTAGATTGCTTTGGGTAGTAATGGCATTTTAAATGAACATGGAATGTTTTTCCATTTCTTTGTGTCTTCTTGAATTTCCTTCATAAGTTTTCTATAGTTGTCATTATACAGATCTCAAATCTTTGGTTAGGTTTATTCCTAGGTATTTTATGCAATTGTGAATGGTATCATTTTCTTGATTTCTCTTTCTGTTGCTTCATTGTTGGCGTATAAAAATGAAACCAATTTCTGTACGTTGATTTTGTACCCTGCAACTTTGCAGAATTCATGGATCAGTTCTAATAGGCTTTTCGAGGACCCTGTCGGGTATTCTATGTAGAGTATCGTGTTTTCTGCGAAAAGTGAAAGTTTGACTTCTTTACCAATTTGATGCCTTTTATTTCTTTTGTTGTCTGATTGCTGATGCTAGGACTTCTAGCACTATGTTAAACAACCGTGGGGATAGTGAACATCCTTGTCGTGTTCCTGATCTCAGGGGAAAGCTCTCAGTTTTTCCCCGTTGAGAATGATGTTAGCTGAGGGCTTCTTATAGATGGCTTTTATGATGTTTAAGTAAGTTCCTTCTATCCCGACTCTCTCGAGGGTCTTTATTAAAAAGGATGTTGTATCTTGTCAAATGCTTTTTCTGCATTTATCAACAGGGTCATAGGGTTTTTATCTTATCTTTAGTTTATGTGATGTATCACATTGATTGATTTGCGAATATTGAACCAAATTTGTAACCCAGGAATGAATCCCACTAGATCATGGTGGATATTTCTTTTTATGTGTTGTTGAATTTGATTTGCAAGTATCTTGTTGAGGATTTTTGCATCCGTATTCATCAAGGATATTGGCCTGTAGTTTTCTTTTTTTGCTGGGTGTCTCTCTCTTGCTTGGTAATTGAAGTGATGCTGGCTTCGTAAAATGAGTCCATAAGTTTTCCTTCGATTTCTGTTTTTTAGAATAGCTTGAGAAGAATGGGTATTAATTCTGTTTTAAATGTCTGGTAGAATTCCCCAGGGAAGCCATCTGGCCTAAGGATCTTATTTGTTGGGAGATTTTTGATCACTGATTCAATTTCTTCACTAGTTATGGGTCTGTTCAGATTTTCTATCTCTTTCCGTGTGAATTTTGGTAGTGAGGATGTTTTTAGGAATTTTCCGTTTATTTTGAGGTGTCCAGTTTGTTGGCATACAATTTTCACAGTATTCCTTGATAATTGCTTGTATTTATGAAGGGTTGGTTGTAATAAGTCCATTTTCATTCATGATTTTGTCTATTTGTGTGCTCTCTCTTTTCTTTTGAAAAGCCTGTCTAGAGGTTTGTCAATTTTGTTTATTTTTTCCAAAAACCATCTCTTGGTTTCATTGATCTGTTCAACTGTTTTTTGGTTTTTATATTGTTTATTTCTGTCCTGATTTTTATTATTTCTCTTCTCCTACTGGGTTTGGGGTGCTATTGTTTCTCTCCTTCTAGTTCCTTTAGGTATGCTGCTAGATTTTGTACTTTCACTTTTTTCAAAGCATGAATCCTATAAAAAACACATTGACTCTAAAACTATATTTTTCAATAATAACACTGAATGTAAATGGGCTAAATGCCCAAGTCAAAAGACATAGGGCAACAGAATGGATAAAAAAAAAAAAAAAAAAAAAAAAAAAAAAAAAAAAAA
>NW_024084252.1:0-1867 GCF_003009895.1 Hyaena hyaena | reverse complement strand
CTGCAGGCAGAGTCACTGGAGGGAGAAGCCCCATGATTCCGCAGCCATTGGGCTAAACCCTAAATATCTAGCTATATGCCACTATGTGGCATGTGTGGGGGGGGGGGGAGAAAGAGTTTGCAACAGATTTGAGATATAATTTACATACAGTTCACCCATGGCGAGGGAAAAATTCAATGGTTTTCAGTTGTGCAACTATAAACTGCAATTTTAGAACATTTTCATCCAAAGAAACCCCATATCCTTTTGCAGTCTTGCCCCATTTCTCCCCACCACCCCCACTCCCAGCCCTAGGCAACAAGTAATCTAGTCAACAACTTTCTCTGGATTTGCCTATCTTGGACATTCCATACAAATGGAATCCTACAATATGTGGTCCTTTGTGACTGGCTTCTTTCACTTGGCATCATGTTTTCAAGGTTCATCCATGTTGGAGCAGGTGTAAGTATTTCATTTTTATTCCTGAATACTATGACATAGTTTGGACAGATCCCGTGTTATTTATCTATTCATCAGTTGATGGACATTTGGGTTATTTTCGCCTTTTGGCTACTATGAACATCCATATACAAGTTTTTGTGTAGATAGGGGTTTACGTTTCTCTTGGGTATATACCTAGAAATAGAAGTTCTGGTAATATGTTCACTCTGTGTTTAACTTTTTGCAGAATGGTCAGATTCTTTTCCAAAGCAGTTGTACTATTTTACATTCTCAGTGTTAGAAGGTCTGCAGTGTCTCCAGACCTTCTCCAACATTTATCATTACCTTTTTTTATCCTAGCCAACCTAGTAAATGGGAGGTAGTATTTCACTGTGGTTTAGAACTGTATTTCCCAGGGCTCCTGGGTGGCTCAGTCACTTAAGCATCCGACTTCAGCTCAGGTCATGATCTCATGGTTCGTGGGTTCGAGCCCTGCATCAGGCTCTGTGCTGACAGCCAGCTCAGAGCCTGGAGCCTGTCTTCAGATTCTGTGTCTCCCTCTCTCTCTCTGACCCTCCCCTGCCCACGCTGTCTCTCTTTCTCTCAAAAAATAAATAAAACGTTAAAAAAAATTTTTTTTAAAAGAACTGTATTTCCATTATAGCTAATGATGCTGAGCACCTTTGGTTTTTTTTCAAGTTTATTTGAGAGAGAGAAAGCGCCCGTGTCCACGTGGCGCCTGATCCAGGGCTTAAACCTATGAACTGTGAGATCATGAGCTGAGCTGAAATCAAGAGTCTGATGCTTAACCAATTGAGTCACTCAGGCACCCCTGCTGAGCATCTTTGATGTGCTTATTGGCCACTTCTATGTTTTGTTTGGAAATGTCTATTCTAGTCCTCGGCCCATTTTAAAAACTAGGTTGTCTGTTTATGGTTGAGTTCTTAAGAGTTCTTTATATATTCTGAATACTAGACCCGTCCTTTATCAAATATGTAATTTGCAAATATTTTCACCCATTCTGTGAGTTGCATTTTCACTTTCTCAATAATAACCTCTGAAGCACAAAGTTTTTTTATTTTTTTTATTTTTTATTTATTTCTGAGAGAGGGAGAGAGAGAGAGACAGCATGAGCAGGGGAGGGTCAGAGAGAGAGGGAGAGACAGAATCTGAAGCAGTCTCCAGGCTCTGAGCTAGCTGTCAGCACAGAGCCTGACGTGGGGCTTGAGCCCATGAACCGCGAGATCATGACCTGAGCCGAAGTCAGACGCTTAACCGACTGAGCCACCCAGGTGCCCCAACAAATGTTTTTAAATTTGATGAAATCCAATGTATCTGGTTTTTTTCTTTGGTAGCTTGTATTTTAGGTGTCATATCTTTTTTTTTTTTTTTTTACAAATAGTTTATTGTCAAATTAGTTTCCACATAACACTCAGTGCTCATCCCC
>NW_024084251.1:0-1867 GCF_003009895.1 Hyaena hyaena | reverse complement strand
AAAAAAAAAAAAGCATGGGTTAGTCTTAGCAGCAACAAAGCACCTTAACTGGTGTTACTTAAAAAACGTGACCTCTCTCAGGCTAAAGCCACCACCACAACAGCAATAACAACAACAAGGAAAATGCTCTTTATTTCATGATGCACAGTGTACCTTGTTCTTATTCTTTTTCTTTCCTTTTCTTATTCTTAAATGAGACGAGGCATGAAAGCTCGTTCAGGATGGAGGGCACTTGTGGGGATGAGCACTGGGTGTTATGTGGAAACTAATTTGACAATAAACTATTTGTAAAAAAAAAAAAAAAAAAAAAAAGGTGTGGATACCACTAGTGCTGTATGACTACAGTCTGGGCTAAGCCGGAAAAGAGCCAAAGCAAATGAAACTACAATGTAGGACATAAAATTCATTCAGCGTACAGTATTCACGAGCAAAAATAATTTAGGGGAACATTTTGGGCTCTTAATATTAAAACAAAAGTGGTGAAACTCAGTAAAATAAGAAATAAGAATGTCTCTGCTCTTTTTAATGAACATGGATTTTGCAATCCCTACAGTTCTTATTTGGGGACAGAAGATTTCAAACTTGCATTCTCTTGATTTTGGAATGATTTTTTTTTTTTTAACCTTGAAAGGCATGTAATCTTTTCAAAGCATGAAACTTACAGCCACCTTCATCTCTTTCCACATCTGTCCCTTGGCCCATCCCTCAAAAAGGACAATTCGTGATACTTCCTATTCAAAACCTTTCAAGGATTTCTCATAACCTTCCAGATAAATTCAAAAACTTTTAGGAGGACAGACAAGGTTCTTTAGCGTAAGTTTCAAAGCATTGGAGGACCTGGCCCCCGCTCACCTCTTGCCACTCCGACATGCAAATCCATGCAAAACGTGAGCTCTTAACAGTTTCAGAATAGATCTTTTTCTCTCTTATTTCTCTCTGCCTCCGTGCATGTGCTGGGAATATCTTTTCTCCCAAACTTAATTCCTCCTAGTCCTAAAAGGACCGGGTTAAGCAATAATCTACTCTCTCTGAAAAGCCTTCCTTGGTGCTCCCATTTTGGGTGACTTCTCACCCAGGTGCTCCCAGGTCAAACATGGGAATATAGAAGTTTATTCCTTTAAGTACAAGGAAAAATTACTGTCACCAAGGTATGCTACCTGTATGTATAATTAAATAATATGACTTCATAGTGGAACTGAGAAGGCTATGCGTGTCATCTACCCAGCAAGGTTTTGCCAAAGAAAAGTGATTCCCACAGTGTAAGATGGCCACATTGGCAGGGTTGATATGTTTTAGAAGGCCACTTCGCTGAGTAATTTACAGCGTATCGCTGCAGGGAACTGGGACAGTAACTTCGTCCATCGTAACAGCTGCAACTGGTCATTCCATTCCCACAAATAGCAATAGTGATGGTGGTGAGTGCTTCTGCTATAGACATCTTGGTGTATGTGTGTTTTATGCATTGACGTCCTGGAATTAACTGGTAGTGAGACCCTAAGCTCCTTTCTCCAAGGACCTGATACCTGACTTGGAAGGGTTGCTCATCCCAGCGGCAATCTCACGCCTATCGCTTGGAGGTGGAAATGGCATGTACATCAACCTACGGCTATGACACCACTTACCTCTCATAAGAAGGCATCACTAACATTTCTAGTCAATTTTTCAAAATCCTAGGTGACCCACAAAGTGTGACAATTCTATAAATGTTTAACTCATGAAATTAGATTGAAATCTCTGTTCCATGCACATTAGTGACATTGAAAGAGATAGTTACAGTTCTAGGATCTTTATACTGGTGGAGTTCGGTGTCAGCAATTGGTTGCGTGAAGCAGGGAGAAAGCTGAAGGGCTTGTCCTGGGCTGAATTT
>NW_024084250.1:0-1868 GCF_003009895.1 Hyaena hyaena | reverse complement strand
AAAAAAAAAAAAAAGGCATCCACATCGGCTAGAAGGAGGTCAAACTTTCACTCTTTACAGATGACATGAGACTCTCTATGGAAAACCCAAAAGATTCCACCAAAAAGCTGTTAGAACTGATCCATGAACTCAGAAAAGTGTCAGAAATCAGTTGTTTTCCTGTACACCAACAATGTAGCAACAGAAAGAGAAATGAAGGAATCATCCCTTTGACAATTGCACCTAAAACGATGAAATCGAGATTTGTGTCCAACATGGTCAAGAGGTAGGGGGCTCCGTACTTCCCGCACGCGTGTTGCAAACAAAGAAGGGCTGAAGCCAAAGATATCTGAACCCCAAGAGTCTGGGAGGAAAGGAGATGGAGTCTACAAGGAAGACAGCCTCATAGATGCGTGACTGCAAAATGGGTTGATAAAATGGGGAGATAAAAATGGGTCGGGACACGGAGGCGTGGAGGGGAAGGATCCCCTTCTGCAGAGAGACAAAGGGAAGAGAAAGAGCGGCTAGGGAAATGTAGGACTGTATATGGACAAGAGAAAAACCTCGGATTGGGATGGAAAAGGATCGTATCATCCAATCTCTAACTGCAGGGCTTTCGGAGAGAGACCCCATCTCTCACCGCAGAGCTTTCTTTGGACTGGGACTGGTTAACCTGCTCCCGCACCTGGGGATGAGAGGAGACCCCTCTGGGGTCGGGCTTACCTCAGGGGAACAGTCTGCATCAGGAGGAACAAGTCCCCTGCCCTGAAGTGCTGCCCCTCACGGGATTACATTTTGGGCGACATCATTACTGCGCATGGAATGGGAGCTTAAAACACAGCTAAGCGTGCAGACAGGAGACAGCACACCTCGTCTGCGGCCGTGGCACAGTGAGGATGGATCCAGAGGGTGATTTGGGACACCTGGTCCGTGAAGAAGGCACTGGGAGTTTGCCATTTTTCTCCCCACAACCACCAAGGCAGGGCCCCAGGGATTGGTCTGCAGGCCCACATGCAGGTGGCACCCGCCTACACCAAGCCACACCCATCCACGCTGGGTAGCTGCTTATCTAGTAGAGCTGGATAGATGCTGCAGACACAGAGGTCCCTCCTCCAGAGCAGCACTGCTGCATTGCTTGGATTAACTCTAGGTAAGTTCTTGGGGCACCTGGGTGGCTCTGTCGGTTGAGCGTCTGACTTCGGCCCAGGACATGATCTCTTCGTGGGCTTGAGCCCTGCGTTGGGCTCTGTGCTCACAGCTCAGTGCCTGGAGCCGGTCTTCGGATTCTGTGTCTCCCTCTTTCTCCGACCATCCCCTGCTCACGCACTCTCTCTCTATCCCCCCCCCTCAAAAACAAATAAATTATTTAAAAAAGTAAAACTCTAGATGAATTCTTGGTATTCAGATATATAGTCTCCCTTTTCGCCTTCTTATCTCTTCTGTCCTCTAGACTGATTACTCTGGTTATTGGTTTGCTGAAACAGACAGATTTAATCCATCCTCTTGTAGCATGTTCTACACCTCCTTATTTACTTTCCTCTCTCTCTCTGGAATAATCAGGCCATAGAGTTTCTCTGGGTAACATGATATTTATTTCTTTCCCCTCGCCTCCCTCCATATTCTCTTTTTCTCTCTCTCTGTATTAAGTCTTTTCGTCTCTCTGTCTGGTCAATGTTCATTGTCTCTTACTCTCTGCCCCTCTCATTTCTCTCTTTATATATGCTCTTCCGGCAGCACTGCCTCCACCCTGTCCTTTACTTGTAGCTGGGGTTTCTGGTTTTATGCTTTTAGGCTGTCTTCTGTTCTCTCTCTCTCTCTCTCTTTCTCTCTGTTTCCTTGTTTGTTTGATGTATTTGTACGCTTGCGTGTTTTCGTTCCCTGTTTGTCTG
>NW_024084249.1:0-1870 GCF_003009895.1 Hyaena hyaena | reverse complement strand
TGGGAACTGTAGACAGTTATTCTGTACAAACTAGCCAATTTCTCACTGCTTGCCTAAACCCCTTTGGGTGGGCCCTTTGAACTCACCTCATAATTGGTCATTTTCAAAGGATTCTCAAAAGTCATGATTGGGTCCCACCAAAAGTAATGAACACTTCACAGATACTAAATGGTTAAAACCGTTACCATGGGTACTGTACAATTATGACTGGTGCTTATGTGATGATGCTATACGTACAACGTGTGCACTGTAACACCTCCGTCCCTTACCCCATAAAAACCCTACTCACTATTGTTCGGGGCTTCACCCAGCTGCCACTACACTGGTAGGCGGGTGAGCCCCTGCTAGAGCTTGTAATAAAGACCCTTTTGTACTTGCATCAGTGTCAGCTCCTTGGTAGTCTCTGGGGACTCTCGAATCAGGGTACAACACTTACAAAAAGGGCACTCCCTTCAGGATTAGGGTTTTATTTATTTATTTATTTATTTTTTGTACCAGACTCTTTACTTTTTTTTCTTAGTTTATTGTCAAGTTGGTTTATATATAACACCCAGTGCTCATCCACACAAGTGCCCTCCCCCATGCCCATCACCCCCCTTCCCCTCGTCCCCCACTCCCATCAGCCCTCAGTTTGTTCTCAGCATTCAAGAGTCTCTCATGGTTTGTCTCCCTCCCTCTCCTCCACTATTTTTCCCCTTCTTCTCCCCCATGGTCCTCCGTTAACTTCCTCCTAATCCTCCTATATGTGCAAACATATGGTATCTGTCCTTCTCTGCCTGACTTATTTCGTTCAACATAACACCCTCTAGTTCCATCCATGTTGCTACACATGGCCAGATTTCATTCTTTCTCATTGCCAAGTAGATTCCATTGTATATATAAACCACATCTTCTCCATCCATTCATCTGTTGATGGACATTTAGGCTCTTTCCATGATTTGGCTATTGTTGAGAGTGCTGCTGTGAACATTGGGGTACCTGTGCCCCTATGCATCAGCACTCCTGTATCCTTTGGATAAATTCCTAGCAGTGCTACTGCTGGGTCATAAGGGAGTTCTATTGTTAATTTTTTGATGAACCTCCACACTGTTTTCCAGAGGGGTTGCACAAGCTTACATTCTCACCAACAGTGTAGGAGGGTGCCCATTTCTCCACATCCTCTCCAGCATCTACAGTCTCCTGATTTGTTCATTTTAGCCACTCTGACCAGTGTGAGATGGTATCTCGGTGTGGTTTTGATTTGTATTTCCCTGATGATGAGGGACGCTGAGCATCGTTTCATGTGTCTGTTGGCCATCTGGATGTCCTCTTTGGAGAAGTGTCTGTTCATGTCTTCTGCCCATTTCTTCACTGGATTATTTGTTTTTCGGGTGTGGAGTTTGATGAGTTCATTATAGATATTGGATACTAGCCCTTTATCTGATATGTCATTTGCAACTAATTTTTCCCATTCCATCAGTTGCCTTTTAGTTTTATTGATTGTTTCCTTTCCCATGCAGAAGCTTTTTATCTTGATTATGTCCCAGTAGTTCATTTTTGCTCTTGCCCTTGCCTTTGGGAATGTGTCGAGTAAGAAATTGCTGCAGTTGAGGTCAAGGAGGTTGTTGCCTGCTTTCTCCTCTAGGGTTTTGATGGTTTCCTGTCTCGTGTTCAGGTCCTTTATCCGTTTTGAGTTTATTTTTGTGTATGGTGTGAGAAAATGATCTAGTTTCATTCTTCTGCATGTTGCTGTCCAGTTCTCCTAGCACCATCTGTTAAAGAGGCTGTCTTTTTTCCATTGGTTACTCTTTCCTGCTTTGTCAAAGATAAGTTGGCCATACATTTGTGGGTCCAATTCTGAGTTCTCTATCCTATTGCATGGGTCTATGTG
>NW_024084248.1:0-1871 GCF_003009895.1 Hyaena hyaena | reverse complement strand
GCGTGGTCTTTCTTCTGGTTCATGCAGCAGTTTGGGTTGTTCCCACTTCCTCCACAGCACCCACCACCCTAGAGAGATGACAAATAGTCACACAAAAAATACTTGCAGAGAGGTTTCACAGAAGCTAAAGACCCTGGATCGTGAATATCCAATGAAATCTAGGTCCTCTGCTCCCCAGGCCAATGACCTCTGTGCAGACAGATGACCTCTGCTCTAACCACTCGTTCTTTCTTGGTTAATGGAGACTAAGCCACTCATGGATAGATGAGTAGAATCTCTCCTGGAAGCACCAGGAAATTTTAATTTTAAGAAAATTTCTCTATAAAAGCCAAGTCCTACTTTACCAAAATATTTTTTTGGCCCATTTCCCCCCTTCAGGGCCTCTTCCATGGGAAGGCTCTGTGAGAGAAATACCCATAGCTTCTCATGGCTCTCAGCTTCTCATGAAGCTGGCTTCAGAGAGGTTTCCAGCCAGTGTGCCAGATGACCTCATGAAAGCTAGACACTCTTCATCACTGTGACCCTGTGCTGGAGGAAGGGTACAGGTTCCATGACCCACCATCCTTGGGGAAAGTCTTGTTCATGGTGTCTGAGAGTGCCAGGGGCAGAGCATGGGATAGAGCTCCGATCGTTGCCTTCTGGAACCAAGGAAATGAGGGTGGGGAAGGGGTGGGTTCACCTGAGCGAGTCGTCCTGAGAAGACAGGAGTCTCAGCTCAGGACCTGGGAGACACTCCAGAATCATGGAATTATGCTGAGAGGCAAAGGCAGGAGAAACTTCCAGGCACTGCCCCGGGCACATCTCCAAGGCAGTCAGTTCTTGCAGCAGGTCCGGGGTGTCCCTTCTGCACATGAGTCATGGGAAACACCATTCTTTGCTGCCTTTCCCCAAGTGATGAGTCACACCCCACTAGGGTGCCTGGGAAAACTCCCAAAGGGCCATGGAGGCTGAAAGTGTGGCTTTTAAGAAAGCGCTGTCAGATCAGTCATCAGCAGAGAAGCCTGCCCTTGACTCTGCCCTGCACAGGCTGCCCTGTGCACAGCTGCCTTCTGCGTTCACAGCCTTGCTGTTGGATGTCAGAGTGCTCTGTGTCTTCTGGACCCTCCCACCACTGCCCTGCCTTTTCCTCTGAAAGAAATAAAGGTTCCTATAGTGTCTCTCCTCATCCGTCTCCCTGGAGAGGGGTCACGCAGCAGAATCACGAAGCCCTAACCGAAGCAAGGGAACCTGCATACAGCCAGGCATCAGCCTCGCTCACCCAGTCCTTGGGAGGGAAAGACATATTTCACTGAAGTGCTCTTTCCAGATAAAGTGTCAGCTCATTCTTCCTGAGAACTTTTATCTTGATAATCCATCACCATGTCCATCACCATGTCCATGACATAAACTACTGTGATGGACAATAATGTGTCACTGCCCTCAATGTCTGCTGACCTTGGGTAAGGCTGGGGTTTTTTATTTTCCCCTGGAAAGATTTCTCCTTTTCAGAGCAGACTGGACACTAGGCTTGTGCTTATTTTTACGGTTCCTCCATGTCCTTCCTTGCTGCTAGAAGGTCATTGTCATTCCTTGCTGTGGACAGTGTACTTCCTTCTAGCAAATGCTCCTCACTTACCTAATGTGTGCTGTGGGCATGAAAATGAGGTAGGCAGGTTTGTTACAACTGTGGGTAAAGTCAGAGTTCAAAGGCTCTGAATAAGACCTTGGGGACAGGGGACTCCAAGGAGTAATGTGCATGGGCTTCTGAGCACACCCTGTACGCTAGTTGTTTTGGAAGCTCTGACCACTCAGCTCCACACCACCTGGAAGCTGGATCGAGGACCATTTCAATAATGATAAAACTCCAACCCTGAGAAGGGACATAACCATCT
>NW_024084247.1:0-1871 GCF_003009895.1 Hyaena hyaena | reverse complement strand
AGTTTCTGAATTTGAGCCCTGCATCAGCCTCTGTACTGACAGTGTGGAGCCTGCTTGAGACTCTCTCTTTCTCCCCCATTCCCTCTCTGCTCCTCTCTCTCTCTCTCTCTCTCAAAAAATAAATAAACTTAAAAAAAATTCTTACTAACACTATTTCCTTTGGCTGATCATGATTCTTAATGTTTTTTACATTTATTAACACATCTAAAACAACATTATTAGGTAGTTATTTCTTTGATCAATGAAAATCTTGAGGCACAAAAATGTTAAGTTATTTGCTTAAACATCTCATGAACAACAGAGCATACTTCACATGCATGCAAACTGACTCCAGGGTCCCCAACACTCCTAACTTCAACTATATTGTTACCTATAATGCACTACATATATATACACACTATATATATATAGCATATATATGTATATATAACATATTCTATATATATAATATAGAATAATATATATACATATATATATGTATATATACATATATGAGTCCATGTAATTTGTACTGGGTGGCATAAAGAAGCAAAACAAACAAATAACAAACAAAAAAAACCCCTACAACTCTATCCTCTAGAAATTTTCAACCAAATTATGGAGAAAAAGCCCAAAATATAATTTTTCAAACCTGAAAAGTACAAATGTATTTCAACCTGATGTTCTTTCCCAACTAAACATATTCCAGAATTTCTCTCTGCCTTCCATCAACTTTTTGCACCAGCAGAAACTGATAAATGACTACGAATTACAAATGAATTTCACTTTGTGCCATTTACTTGGAAATGTTTACTTTGTGGCCTATGCTTCACATAATGGCTTAATCTAGCAAGTTAATTATTTTTTCCAACCTGGATGTGTCCATTAATTCTCAAATATTTAAAGCACATATTTCAGTGACACATTATTAACACTCAGTAAAGATGGGCCCTTTAGGTGGAATCAAATCAGTTCCAGCAAGGAAGGAGTAGTCACTCAGTCATATCTACAGGAAATTTATTAAGTAACAACAGTACTATAATAACAAGGATGGTGTAAAAATTCTCGGTATGTTTGACAATAGCATTTTCAGTCTCAATTATTGTCAGTCTTCACTTCCCTGATCTTTGCATGTTGGAATGTCCCAGGATTTTGTTCTCAGGCCTGTTTTTTCTTTGTTATATTCCCATTTTTGGTTATCTCATCTAGTTTTAAATACCATGCCTTTAAATATCATCTACGTGCTGGCAAATCCCAAACTAATATTTATAGTCCCGACTCATATGCCATGTATCAGTACTCTTACTCAAATGCTTAACAGTCATCTCAGACTCATCTTGCCCCAAACCATGTCTTCATATTCACATTACCACGTCTTCCCTAACTGAGAAACTCTATTTTTCATGTTGCTCAGATAGGACTCTTGGAGTTATTTCTGACACCTGTCTGTCTCTCCCAGTCCACATCCAAACTATCAGCAAATGCTGATGACTCTTTCTTTAAGTATTCCACATATCGATACCTGGACTCTAGCTTCTTTCTACCACCTCCACTGCTATCACCATGTTCCAAGCCAACATCATCCTGGACCTGAAATATAATAGCCTCCTGGTAGATCTTTCTTCATTCACTTTTGCTTTTCTAAAAAAATGTTTATTTATTTAGTTTTGAAAGAGAGAGAGAGTAGAGGAGGGGCAGAGAGAGAGGGAGACAGAGAATCCCAAGCAGACCCCACACTGTCAGTGCAGAGCCTGACTTGGGGCTTGAACTCACGGTGAGATCATGACCTGAGACAAAATCAAGAGTCAGACACTTAACCAACTAAGCCACCCAGGCACCCCACCACTTTTGCTTTACTATTTTCCCCCTAGTAGTTAGAGTGATTTTTTTTT
>NW_024084246.1:0-1873 GCF_003009895.1 Hyaena hyaena | reverse complement strand
CCACAGTTATAGTTGGAGATTTTAACACTCCTCTCCCAGTAATAGAAAAATAGAAAGAATATCAGCAATGAGGTAGAACTGAGCGAGGCCATCAATCACATGAAACATATTCACATTTATAGACGATTTCATCCATAGAAAGAAGAATACAAATTATATTTAAGAGCATATGGAACAGTCACCAACTTAAATCATATCTTGGTTCATAAAACAAGCCTTACTAGACTTAAAATAATGGGAATTAAAAAAAAAAAAAGTATGTTCTATGTCTATGTTGAAATTGAAGTAGAAACTGATAACAGAAAAATCTAGTAACACTTGGAAATAAACAGCACACCTCTAAATTATCCATGGGGCAAAAAGGCAGTCTCAGTTGAAATTAGAAACTAGTTTGAACTGAACAATAATTAAAATATAAAATATCAAAGTTTGTGGGATGTAGCTAAAGCAGTGCTTACAGAGAAAATTTAGGATTAAACGCTTATGTTACAAAAGAAGAAAGGGCTCAAGTTAGTAACCTAAGATTCACTCCTAGGAAACCATGAGAGACTCTTGAATGCTACGAACAAAGTGAGGGCTGATGGCGGGGGGGGGGTTGGGAGGGGGATGATGGGCATGGAGGAGGGCACTTGTGGAGATGAGCACTGGGTGTTATATGGAAACCAACTTGACAATAAACTATTTAAAAAAAGGAAAGGAAAAAAGTGGAGCAAAGTGAAATCAAATCAAGCAGAAAGAAGAAAATAAGACAGAAGCCAAAGTCAATGTGTCTGAGACAGCAAAACAATAGAGAAAATCTATGAAACAAACAAAAACTTATACTTGACGTGGAAAATATTAGTAAATCGGTAACCTCTGGCAAGACTGACCAACATAAAAGATGTGAAGATATAAATATCTATATAAAGCATGAAAAATGAGATGTTTCTATAGACTTGGACACATTAAAACAGGATATTGTAAACAACTCCATGATGAAAACTGGACAATATAGGTAAAGATGCACTAATTCCTCAAAGAACAAAAGCTACTAAAATGCCCCCAAGATCAAATAGATAATATGAATATCCCTATCAGTGTTAAATAAGTTCAACTTGTAGTCAAATACATTCTGAAAAGGAAATCTCTTGGTACTCATGATTTCATTGGGAGAGACTTCCAAACAGTTAAAGAAATAATATCTATATTAATCTATATTAAAATAACATACAAACTTGTGCAGAAAATTGAAGAGAAAGGAATGCTTCAAAAAAAATAACACACAACTTATTTTAAGAGGCTGAAATTACCCTGATACTAAAACCAGATAAAGACATTAACCGAAAACTTGATCTAGACTCCAATACCCCAACACCTTTAGAACATAGGTAGGTGCAAAAAATTGTCAAGACAATGTTAGGAGATCATATGCAGCACGGTATTATAAATAATGACACACTATGACCAAGAGAAATATAGGCTGCTTCGATGTTTGGAAATTAATCAGTGTAATCCACCATGTTAACAGATTAAAGAAGCAAAACACATGATTATCACAATAGATGTGGGAAAAAATTTTGACAAAGGGCAACATGCATTCATGATTAAAATTCTCATCAAAGTAGGAATTGAAGTATACTTCTTCAAACTCATAAAACTCATTTAACAAACAAACAAACAAACAAACATGCAGCTAACATTATGCTTAATGTTAAATTACTGAATTGCTGAATGCGTTTCCCCTGAGATCAGGAACAAGGTAAAGAAGTTCCTAACACTGCACTGAAAGTCAGAGTCAATGGAATAAGGAAAGACAAGGAAATAACAATGCATACAGTTTGGAAAGGAAGGAGTAAAATGATTCTTACTCACAGTCAACATAATTGTCTACAAA
>NW_024084245.1:0-1873 GCF_003009895.1 Hyaena hyaena | reverse complement strand
TTTTTTTTTTTTTTTTTTTTCCCCTGGGTCTGTCTGGATTGGGAATCAAATAAATTTTGGTTTCATAGAATGAGTCCAGAAGTTTTCCTTCCATTTCTATGTTTTGGAACAGCTTGAGAAAGATAGGTATTAACCCTGCTTTAAATGTCTGGTAGAATTCCCCAGGGAAGCCATCTGGTCCAGGATTCTCATTTGTTGGGAGATTTTTGATAACTGATTCAATTTCTTCACAAGTTATGTGTCTGTTCAAATTTTCTATTTCTTCTTTTTGAATTTTGGTAGTGTGTGGGTGTTTAAGAACTTGTCCATTTCTTCCAGGTTGTCCAGTTTGTTGGCATATAATTTTTCATAGTATTCCCTGATAATTGTTTGTATTTCTGAGGGATTGGTTTACATAAATCTGTTTTCATTCGTGATATTGTCTATTTGGTTTCTCTCTCTTTTCTTTTGAGAAGTCACGCTAGAGGTTTGTCAATTTTGTTCATTTTTTAAAAAATGAACTCTTTAGTTTCATTGATCTATGCTACTGTGGTTGTTGTTGTTGTTGTTGTTGTTGTTTTCCTCTTATCCAGATACACTCCTACACTTCCTCAGCCACTCTTTCTCTTCCCTTTGTCTCTCCATAGAAGGGGATCCTTCCCTTCCATGCCTACACAGCCCATTTTATCTCCCCTATTTTGCAATCACCCACCTATGGCCCATCAGGTTGTCCCAGTGACTCCCTGGTAGACTCAGTCTCTTTTTCTCCCAGACTCTTGGGGTTCAACATCCTTTGACTTCAGCCCTTCTTTGTTTAAGAAATGCAGGAAGTACAGATCTCCCTACTTCCCTGCCATGTTGGCTCCTCCTCACTTTCATAAGCTAATCTAAGGAAGATAGTTGCCCTAATGTCAGACCACCCTAAATGGGATTTTCTTCTTTGTCTGCCCTGTCTATTTCTCCATTGCAATCACAGAAGCTTAGTTTCTATGTTTTCACTCAGTGTTGCTGTTGGGTAAATTGAAAGAAAAGGGATACTAAGTAACTCACCAACTGAAGACAGAGCCACTCTGACTTTGCAAGTTCTTCTTCTCCTATTTAAACCTTAATGGTTGAGACTCTTCAAAGCTGAGCTCTAGGCCCCCTTTTTTCTCATTTGTCTAAACCCTTTATTGAGAATACCATTCAGTCATTATATTTCATTATAAATATATGTAAATGACACAAGTATTTTTTCAGTACACAATTTTTTTTTCTGAAACATATTCAAACATCTTCCATGAGTTCCAATATTCCACGAATATTTCTAAAATGCATCAAACTCATCATGTAAAAACTACATTCATGATCTTCACCAAAGTCTCTAATCCTGGTCATCCTTAACTGTGACCAAAGAAATTAATTATAATTATTTTTCATCCAATGACATGAACCTGAAGACTTCTTCTTTAGCCACCATGTCTAATTCACTACCAAGACATTTACTAATTAAACATTTCTTGAAGCTATTAATTTCTCTATGTATCAAATGCAATTTTAGTTCAAGCTAGAATTATCTTCCTGAAATGCTAAAATGTCCTTTATTTTACCTAATGTCCAACATTCCAACCTGCAGCAAAAGTATCTGTTCAAAAATAAAATGACTTTACTTACATTGTTAAAAACTCTTCAATTCTCCCATTAATCTGAGGAAAAGGCTAAACATGTTTTATCTATACAATGAAATACTACATGGCAATGAGAAAGAATGAAATCTGGCCATGTGTAGCAGCATGGATGGACCTTGAGGGAGTTATGCTGGGCAAAGTAAGTCAGGTAGAGAAGGACAGCTACCATATGTTTGCACGTATAGGAGGATTAGGAGGAACTTATCAGAGGACCGTGGGGGAGAAGA
>NW_024084244.1:0-1874 GCF_003009895.1 Hyaena hyaena | reverse complement strand
GTCAGTGATAGCCAGCATAGCTAGAAAGAGGTACATGGGCTCATGCAGAGTGTGGTCAATTCGGATTATATGAAGGACAGTGATATTGCCAATTAAAGCCACAATATACATGGCACAGAGAGGAAAGGCAATCCAAAACTGGGAATTCTTGAGTCCTGGGATCCCAAGTAGGTTGAAGTATGCAGGATGTGAAGAGCGGTTCCCTGAAGTCATCATCACAGGATGGTTAGTTTGATTTCCATGGGAAAGGTAATCTAATCTCTACAAGTGATAATAATCAAATAAGTTATTACTATTATTATATTTTGGAAGAAGAAATTAAATGAAAGATTTATTGGCTTTAAGGGTGAACTGGAATAATTTCAAATGTTTTAATGAATAACATTTTTAAAAATAAGGACATGTCACTCTTTAGCCTTCATTCATATTTGTGTCATTCAAAGTAGGTAAGAACATATAGCTACAAGTGTAATTTCTGCATAAGAGTCAATATTTTGATGAAAGTGTTATCTGTTAAGAGAAAACAATCTTTACAGATAATGTCACTAATTGTAATTCTTTCAATTCTGTTATTTAGAACAAACTAATTAGTTTAACCTTTCCAATTGGTTCTTTTCAGCCCTTTGTTTAAGCCCTTAGGCAACTTTTCAGGGCAGGAAACCAGTTTGCAAAGCCCTTTGTCTTAATGGCATTATGCATAGTGATGATGAGTTATCTTTGATTCTAGAGGTACTAGGAGACTTTGGGCTGGAGGATCACTGAGTGGCAGATTGTACACCTGCAATGAAACCTGCTATGGATAGTAGATGTCTCCTCCTAGATTAGTGGCCAGCATTTGTTCTCTGTAAAAGGTCAGATCACACATATTTTAGTCTTTGTCTTGTTGGTATTAGTCATCTTAGCCGGTGTAGCATGAAAGCAGCCATTCAATACAGAAATGTGTGAGTGTGGCTACATTCCAATACAATTTTATTTTTGAAAACAGGCTGCAAGCTGGATTTGGTCTGCTGGTGATAATTTCCTAAGTCCTGTACTACTTGATAAATTTTCGTGAGATCAGCCCTGAAGAGTGCACCAACCCAAGCACCTCTGTACTTGGCACAGAACAGGGCTTCAATAAATATTTGCTGAGGCAAACTACAAATAAATGTCATTGTTCAGGGGCAATGCACTTTTCAGCTGGCTAGCCATATGGTAAAATGTCCTGACAGAACCTTCTAAACACTGCTTTGATGCCATGCCATGAGACAGCTATATACATTTTTCACACTAGAGTCTGAGCTGCTGGCTGCTGAAAGACGTGAATGTCGTCCTCTGCCTATTCTTGCATTACATGGTTGATCCTGTCTGATCCGTCTGCTGACTGTTACCTATGTAGAGCCAATGACACAATAGCTTACCTGGTTCTTACTCAACCCCTTTTCATACTTTAATGTCAATTGATCAGGCCTTTTTCTGAATATCTTCCATAACAGAAACACCCAGACAAGAAGAGCATCTTTTTAAATCTCCCTTAACCAGCCTCTGGAGACTAACAACATTTCATTCAACCCCAATATAATGGTTCCTAAAAAGGGTGGGCTCAAGATCCCAAATTAACCCAATCTCTTTCTGACTTTCTCTATATTTATAGAATTATGAGAGGGATGTGGCTCAGAATTTATAAATCTTGCTTTAATTTGGAAACTTTACTATCCTCCCTATATAATAGCAATAGGTTTGCTCAAAACAAGTATGCCTTCCAGGACATAGTGAAAATTCAGACACATACACACACATTATCTGGCATTTAAAGCTCTTTTTCACACACTTCTACCTGGCGTCCGGTTATAGTTTCTGTTTGAACCAGAATCTTCTTTTCTCCCTCCCTTCTT
>NW_024084243.1:0-1874 GCF_003009895.1 Hyaena hyaena | reverse complement strand
AGGGAAACCTCCAGGGTCAAGTTTATACATAATAGCAGTGGTGCCTTGAGAGTATGCCTTGGGGGAAGGAGGGAGTACCAAAGAGCTAATTCTAGGCACCCAGGGGGACCTTTCCTTAGGTTAGATAAAGGGCCATATCATGGATTGTGGGTACCGAGAGTGAGAAGTGGAGACATGTAGGGCACAGAGTGTGTTCCCCAGGAGCCCCATAGATGTATGTGTAGACATAGCTACGTACATAGCTACGTACAGCTGCACATACTCTGCACATACTCTCACACACACACACATGAAGAAGGTGTCCAGGACCAGCTTCCCACACTCTGACTGCCTCCTATTCTGGTAAGTGGTTCCAGGTGAGGTGGCTTCACAGCTCCATCCTCAGATGCCCAGAGCCCTGTCACCTGATTCATTTTTGGTCCTCACTGAACAGCTCTCTTTTGTTGACCTGTTTCATCTTAGGTGGACTGAGAGTGGTTTTGAATACTCTGTCATAGTTCTTGGTATTTCTATCCATGTTTGTCTCACAGACTTTAGGTTGCATTCTTTAAATGGATACACATGCAAACCTATACATAATATATTTTGATGAATACAATGGCTTGTGTGTGAATAATGATTCAGTTCATCATTAATGAAACATCAAAGTGAAATATGTATTTGTCAGATGTTAATGTGGTTACACCACATTATTATAGCTCTAACACTATAGCATTGTACTATACTACATGACATATATTAGCCTGATTCCAGAATCATTTTTGAGTGTCTACGTATTCCACCTTTTGTTTTCCATTTTCATACCCTTGAGTCTTTTGAAACTTAAGGCTCATGGAGTTGTGTTTGTTTGTTTGTTTGTTTGTTTGTTTTTACTGTGCTTCTCAGGTATGTCCCCAAAGAATCACCATGACTGTTTGCAATGCCTCCCTGGGTCATCCATCTTTCTTCATTCTCCAAGGCATTCCTGGGATGGAAGACAAGCACAGATGGATCTCTATCCCCTTCTCTTCCATGTACTTCATCACCATCCTTGGGAACTGCACCATCATCTTCATCATCTGCACAGAGCGCTCCCTGCATAAGCCCATGTTCCTGCTCCTCTGCATGTTGGCCCTCACAGACCTGGGCATGTCCACCACCACCATTCCCAAGGTGCTGTGCATCTTCTGGTTTGGCCAGAGTGAGATCAGCTATGTGGGCTGTCTGGTCCAAATGTTCTTCATCCACTCCATATCTGCCTTGCAGTCAGCCATCTTGATGACCATGGCCTTTGACCGCTATGTGGCCATCTGCTAGCCTCTGCGCTATGCCACCATCCTTTCCAATAGTCGCATTGGGCTCATTGGCCTAGTGAGTTTAGTGAGAGCCATCCTTTTCATTCTGCCCATGCCTGTCTTCCTCCAGAAGATGCCCTTTCATGTAAATCATGTCATTCCCACCACCTACTGTGAGCACATGGCTGTGGTGAAGATGGTGTGTGTGGACACCACGATCAACAGGATATATGGTCTGGTGGTGGCCTTGTTGGTTGCCGGGCTGGACATCTCAGCTATTGCATCATCGTATGTGCTTATCATCCGGGCTGTACTGCGACTGTCTTCTAAGGAAGCCCACCACAAAGCAGTCAACACCTGCACCACACACATTTGTGTCATGCTTTTTTTTTACACTCCTTCTCTGTTCTCTTTTCTTACTCACCGCTTTGGTAGGGGAATTCCACCCCATGTACACACCATTCTTGGAAACCTCTACTTCCTTGTCCCTCCAATGCTCAATCCTATTATTTATGCAGTGAAAACCAAGGAGTTTAGGGACAAATTGACCAAATATGGGTGCAGGAAGAAGGAGCCTATAACCATTACTTTTAGTCAGAA
>NW_024084242.1:0-1877 GCF_003009895.1 Hyaena hyaena | reverse complement strand
GCTGAATATATCATGCCACTCCTTTCTGTCTTGCCAAGTTTATGTGGAGACATCTGCATCCAGCCTTGTGGGTTTTCCCGTCTAACTTAGGGAACTATTTCTTTATTACTATATTTTGCATATTTAAATACAATAGTTTTGGTTTTGGCCTGCTTTTGTTGATTTTGATGGAAGTTCTCTGTGCCTCCTGTATTTGGATTTCTTCTTCCTTTCCCAAATTAGGGACCTTTTGTCTGTTGTTTATTCAAACAAGCCTTCTGTCCCCTTTTATCTCTCTCCTTCTCTTGTGAATCCTATGGTGCAAATTTTATGTTTGATGGATTCACTGAGTTCCCTATATTTATTCCTGTAATCCATAATTTTTCTTCTCTCTTCTGTTCAGCTTCATTTTCCCATTATTCTATCTTCTTTATTATCTATTCATTCATCTTCTTCTTCCATCCTTGTGTTCACTGCATCCAGTGAGTTTCAAATCTCTTAAGGTAAATTCTATTTCTGATTGATTGTGTTTTAACTCCCTGTCTCTGTGGTATGGGTGTCCCTAATATCTTCCAATCTTTTTTCCAGCCTAGTTAGAATTTTATGACAGTTGCTTTAAATTCTCCATCAGCATATTACTTGTATATGTTTTACTTAGATGTCTGCTTTGATCTTATATTTTGTTTCATTTCAGACGATTCCTCAGTTCTGGCATTTTCTCTAAACCTGTCTTTTTTTCTGTGTTAGTAAAGCCTGCTAAGTTTCCTGGTCCTGAGAGTAACTGCTTTATGAAGAAAAGGTTATATACTGTCCAGGGCCTGATGCTTCAGTGAGTGACTTTGGTGTGTCCTGTGTACACTCTGCTACTGTGTTTGACTGCACAGTCCTTCAGTCTAGTCTTCTTCAGAAGTTAACTTTGCCGGCCTTGGGCAGGGTTTGTATTTTGGCCAGAGTGTGGAAAATATGAATTAAGCGTGCTCTAATCTACTTGTTAAATGAGAGCTGATACTACTTCCACTAGAAATGAAGGCTTCCAGAACACTGTGTTTGGGAGATATGGTTGGGCAGCATTTCTGTTTGTCTTCTGAAGAAGGAGCCTGCCTTACTGAGTCTGAAGTACACTTGACAGGGGAAGGAAATAGCAGCAGAGCACAGAGGTGTGGACTTTGTGTAAGCAGGTTAGGCTTCCAGTGTCAGCAATGTGTATTTACTAAAGGTTGTTCTGCTTTTATGCCAAAGGGTGGGGGTGACAGATGTCATCAACCAACTCCTTTATCTCCAATGAGGGCTCTCTGTGTCTGCCGCTCTCAGAGAACTAGACAGAAGTAGAGTGAATAATCTCCCCTGTTTCCCTGGTTCTTTTAAGATGCTCATTTTCATTACTCTCCTTCTAGGATTTTGTCTGCCTTCTAGACAAGAACATTGAATTACCTTCTGAGGTCCATTCCAACCAAGGATACTGAGTTTGAAAACTCCAGCCTATAGGGACGTGGTTTGGGCAGGCCTCTGCACTTGTCTTCTGTTGGTGGGTCTCACCTCACAGGGACAGTTGCAATTTTTCACTGAGAAGGGCAATCACAGGCTAGGTAGACAGTGTCAAAGCTGAGCTACCCTTAGCAGAGGGCTTTGTGCCTATTATGAAGAGTGTGAGAAGGAAGTGGCACGTTCTGACAATTTTGTCTTTGTAGAGGTGTCCCTATGAATGCCACCTCTCAATAAAATGCTCCAAAAAGAGTAAAATACCCTAGGTATTATTCTAATCAAGCCACATACCCTTGTGGTGTTTGCCTCCCTTCTCTCCAGGAGTAGGGCAGTGCTCTCATAACTGTATTCCAGGTGAGCCTGCTGACATCTAAAACTCTCGGTTTTAATGGGGCGCCTGGGTGGCTCAGTCGGTT